>NC_141879.1:51563611-51718472 GCF_056163025.1 Triticum urartu
AGAGGATCCGGACTTATCTGTGGAGCTGATTGATGGGGTGTTTCATCAATTGAGCAAGGACAACGCCTTGGTGGCCATTACGGCCGATTACCCAGGGCTACTCCCAGCCTCACAGGTAACTGAGACCGAAGTCCCAGCACTTTGAAAAGGGATCTATCCTCGCGTGTTTTCGATTGCCGTATGACAACCGTGTTTTGCAGGGGAGGTCCTTGAGACGGGAGGCCGAGCCTGCGGCGACTAGCCAACAAGGGGCGGCAAGGCCCCGCGGGCTGAAAAGAAGTGCGGTCCGGACTGAGACGCCGGCGCAAAGGTATAGCGCGCCATCTTATTCCCAGGTGTTATTCCTTCAAGGCATACTAACGCTCGTGCTCTCTTCAGAACGAAGAGACCTCGCCGGACTATATCCGGAGAGGTTGCCAATCGCGCCTCCACCAGCCAGGCTCCAAAGCCTGGTCCGGAAGCGGAGGCGAACACGAGGCGCGCACCGGACGCTCCTCCGACAGAGGATGTGGACAGGCTGTCTTCCACCAATTCCGAGGTGGAGAGTGCCATGAACCACAGGCGTCGCCAGACAGTTCTTCGCGACGCTTGTTTCTCCCAAGAGGCATTGGATGCCTTCAATTCGGGAGATGCGTACCTCCGTGCCGCTCAAAATGGTCTAGCCAGAGCCACGGAGCAATATGTAAAAGACATACATGTAAGAATTTTTTTGGTAATTATATATATACCAGTAGCCCCCGAGACTTGAAACAGTTAGAATAACTGATTTAAGGATCATTTGTTATGCAGGTTCTTACAGAAAAGAATACCCTACTGTCCCAGGAGCTGGAAGAGTGCAAAGCCCAACTTGAGGCCGCACTAGCCGCGGCAGGGGAGCCCAAGGAGACCCCCTCTGGTAATATACGCTTCGAAAGATAAGTATTTTGCGAAGTGCGGCGTGGGTGCAAATCTGACAAATGAAATTGCATATGGCGTCGGATTAAATCCGGAAGAGCAACAACTCCGACGCCAGCTGAAGGCTGGTGAGAGCGTGCTGACAAAGGTGAGGCAGGAGAAGAACGATCTCCAAGATGCCAACACCAAGCTGGGCGTTGAACTGAAGGATGTTCGTGCCCAGCTATTGGACTCCGTCAAGGAGAATCAGCGGCTTCGACGCGGCATATATAGTAAGTGCTTAAACGAACTTTGAACAAAGAGTTTGGCGAGGAAGTCGACTAACAGAGTAATGTCTGTAGTTATGCTAACAGGTCGTCCTGCAGAGGAAATGCCCGGTTCTACGGGTGACCTTCTTCCCGAGCTCTCACAACTGCACGAGCGAGTTCGGCAGGTGATGCAAAGCGTCGCCCGAGCCTTGTGGCCATCCGTCTCCATGCCCGAAGGCCTTGGAGAGCTTGTAGAGAAGCTGAAGGGAGCACGGCGGTGCTTCCGATTGTGGAAGATGTCGGCCTGCCGTCAAGGCGCCAGGGAGGCCTGGGCCATGGTGAAGACGCGGTACACGAAGGCTGACCCAAACCACATGGCCGAGGTCGGACCCGTGGGGCCCGATGGGAAGGAGATCCCTGTGAGCTTAGTATACGGCCAAGTAGAATTGGCCGCAAAGTATTCCCAACAGGACTGTAAACTAGACAACCTGTTAGATGGTATTGAAGAGGAATACAATCAATCAGGTTGACTATGTAATTATAATTGACATGTGTAATGCCTTCTAGCCGGATTGTAGATCATTTGTCATGGCCGACCTTTTCGCTTCAACCTCGGGACCTGACGGTCCGGAGTGTGTCCGAATACCCTCGCGGTTATATAAGAACCGGGGTATGCATGGAGACCAGGCGTAGGGGTCATTAGTGCTTGAACAGACAAGTGCCCAACTAGTTATGTTATATTACATGGTTAGTAAGAAACATCTTCCAGGGAGAATAGTTCCGTTAGGGGTTCCTTTCCCTGGGAGGCATGCCCTAGTGCATGTCCATTCCGCGAAAAGGGACGCAGGAAAAACATCTGGGGGCGTATAGATAAATAAGTGAAAAAAGATCATCTTTAGTTCACCGACCGAATATTCCCTTAAGAACGCTAGCTTTCGGCTTCACCCAGTCTGAGGTACACATCCGGCTGACCCAGCAATAACAATCGCAGAGGTGCTCCCTTTACCACCTAGCCGAACAATCGGGAACGTAGGGGTAAGCACAGGAGCCAGGCAACCCAGCTTGGCCAAAACTTAAGTCATATCGATGCATATAATGGTGAATAAAAGGTACATGCGGAAGTGTGACACATGTGTTGGGCATGAAGCCCGTATAAATAAGCTTCTGTTTAAGGAAGCCCCCAGGTTTAATGAGCACGGATAGCGCATCACTGTATGAGCCTTTAAAGGCTATAAGAGAGAGAGAGAGAGGAGAAGGAGAGAAATGTAAGACATAAAGTATATAAAAAATGGACAGAGGAAGGAGACGAACACAGAGTCCGGCGCTAGTCGTAGAATCTTCGGAGACGGGCTGCGTTCCATGGGTTCGGCTCGAGTCGGTTATCCGATGCATCTCGCAGGCGGTACGCTCCACCAGTCAGGACTTGGTCAATTATGAAGGGACCTTCCCGCTTGGGCTTGAGTTTGTCCTTTTTCTTGTCCGGCAGGCGTAGAACTAATTCGCCAATGTTGTAATTTTTGGCCTGTACTTCTCTGCTTTGGTATCTTCGAGCCCGCTGTTGATAGAATGCGGAACGGGCTTTTGCCACGTCACGCTCTTCCTCCAAGGCCTCCAAACTGTCATGCCGATCGAGCTCGGCTTCTCTTTCTTCGTACATGCGCACTCGAGGTGAGTCATGAATTATGTCGCAGGGCAAAACTGCCTCTGCGCCGTACACCATGAAGAATGGTGTGTATTCGGTGGTGCGATTCAGCGTGGTCCGCAGCCCCCAGAGTATGAAGTCGAGCTCCTCTACCCAGTGCGTATTAGATTCCTTAAGGGACCGCACTAATCTGGGTTTGATGCCGCTCATGATAAGACCATTTGCACGTTCGACCTGGCCGTTAGTTTGTGGGTGATAGACGGAAGCATAATCGAGCTTGATGCCCATGTTTTTGCACCAGAGTTTTACCTCGTCGGCCATAAAGTTCGTGTCGTTATCAGTGATGATGCTATGGGGGACGCCGTAACGGTGTACAACCCCGGATATAAAGTCTATTACCGGTCCGGATTCGGCCGTCTTAACAGGCTTGGCTTCTATCCATTTGGTGAACTTATCCACCATGACCAGTAAGTATTTTTTCTTGTGGATTCCGCCTTTAAGGGGTCCAACCGTGTCAAGCCCCCAGACCGCGAAGGGCCAAGTGATGGGGATAGTTTGGAGGGCGGTGGGTGGCATATGGCTTTGGTTTGCAAAAAGCTGGCAACCGACGCATCGTTGGACTAAGTCCTGGGCGTCTACCCGGGCCGTCGGCCAATAAAAGCCTGTACGGAAGGCCTTGCTTACAAGGGACCGAGCTGCAGCGTGATGACCACCAAGTCCGGCATGAATTTCAGCCAGGAGGTTCCGCCCTTCCTCTTCGGAGACGCACCTTTGAAGGACTCCGGTAGCGCTTTTCTTATAAAGCTCTCCCTCATGGACTTTATAGGCTTTAGATCACCGCACTATGCAGCGTGCCTCATTTTGGTCCTCGGGGAGTTCCTGCCTAGTAAGGTAGGCGAGGAATGGTTCTGTCCACGGGGCGATGACGACCATTATTACGTGGGCTGAAGGTGTTATTTCATTGGCAGAGCCTCCAATTATGTCAGAGTGTTCAGTGTCGGGCAGTGCGGTTGGGTCCG
The DNA here is from genome assembly GCF_056163025.1 of Triticum urartu. Taxonomy (NCBI): domain Eukaryota; kingdom Viridiplantae; phylum Streptophyta; class Magnoliopsida; order Poales; family Poaceae; genus Triticum; species Triticum urartu. The sequence continues at coordinate 51,567,415 of NC_141879.1, forward strand.
GGCTGTTATTGCTGGGTTCCCCTTCCCATACTACGGATGGCTTGAACAGCCTTTCCAAGAAGATATTGGGGGGGGGGGACTACATCGCGTTTTGCGCCGATGCGTGCCAGGACATCTGCCGCCTGATTATTTTCCCGGGCTATATGGCGAAATTCGAGCCCTTCGAACCGAGCTGACATTTTTAGGACGGCGTTGCAATAAGCTGCCATTTTTGGATCCTTGGCATCGAAGTCTCCATTTATTTGGGATATTGCGAGGTTCGAGTCCCCGCGCACCTCTAGGCGTTGAATGCCCATGGATACTGCTATCCGGAAACCATGTAAAAGGGCCTCATATTCGGCTGCATTGTTGGAGTCTGTGTACATTATATGGAGTACGTATTGAATTGTGTCTCCTGTGGGGGACGTCAAAACGATGCCAGCCCCTAGATCGGCCAACATTTTGGAGCCGTTGAAGTGCATGACCCAGTTTGAATATGTGCCGTACTCTTTAGGGAGTTCGGCCTCCGTCCATTCTGCGACGAAGTCGGCCAAAACTTGCGACTTGATAGCTCGCCGTGGCTTGTAAGTTATGTCGAACGGGATGAGCTCAATGGCCCATTTTGCAATCCGGCCCATCGCGTCGCGGTTGTTTATAATATCGTTAAGTGGCACTTCCGAGGCTATTGTTATTGAACACTCTTGAAAGTAGTGTCGCAGCTTCCGGGATGCCATAAATACCGCGTACATAATCTTTTGATAATGCGGGTACCGTGACTTGCACGGAGTAAGGACAGTGGATACATAGTAGACCGGCTTTTGAAGGGGGAATTTGTGTCCGTCCGTTTCTCGTTCGACGACGAGCACTGCGCTTACGATCTGATGGGTTGCTGCAATGTATAATAGCATTATTTCGCCAGTGTTTGGCGCGGCCAGGACTGGGTTTGTTGCCAAGATGGCTTTCATTTCGTCGAGTCCGGCCGTGGCTGCATCCGTCCACTCGAAGTGTTCGGTGCGCCGAAGGAGGCGGTAAAGGGGTAGGGCCTTTTCTCCCAAGCGGGAGATAAAGCGGCTTAGAGCCGCCACGCATCCGGTTAATTTTTGTATTTGTTTGAGGTCCTTCGGGATATCCAATTGTGACAGAGCTCGGATCTTGGCTGGATTTGCTTCAATTCCTCTACCGGATACAATGAAGCCCAAGAGCTTTCCGGCTGGAACGCCGAAAACGCATTTTTCCGGGTTGAGCTTGATGTCGTATGTTCGGAGGTTACCGAATGTTAGCCTCAAGTCGTCTACTAGATATTCGACATGTCTTGTTTTAACGACCACATCATCTACGTATGCCTCCACTATTTTGCCGATCTAGTTTGCCAGACATGTCTGAATCATGCGCTGATATGTTGCGCCGGCGTTTTTGAGCCCGAAGGGCATTGTGTTGAAGCAGAATGGGCCGTATGGTATGATGAATGCCGTTGCGGCTTGGTCTGACTCTGCCATCTTTATTTGATGGTAGCCGGAGTATGCGTCGAGGAAACACAACGAATCGTGTCCTACAGTAGCGTCGATAATTTGATCGATGCGGGGGAGAGGGAAGGGATCCTTTGGGCAAGCCTTGTTAAGGTCTTTAAAATCAACGCACAGGCGCCAGGATTTTTCGTTCTTTGGTACCATCACCAGGTTTGCTAGCCAGTCCGGGTGTTTTATATCTTTGATGAATCCGGCCTCCAGTAGCTTGGCTAGTTCCTCTCCAATGGCCTGTCTCTTAGGTTCGGAAAAACGCCAAAGAGCTTGTTTGACTGGATTGAATCCTTTTAGGATATGTAAGCTGTGTTCGGCCAGCCTGCGTGGGATTCCTGGCATGTCTGAAGGATGCCAGGCGAAAATGTCCCAGTTCTCTCGTAGGAACTCTCGCAGTGCGGCGTCTACATCAGGGTTTAACTGTGCTCCGATGGAAGCTATTTTATTGGGGTCCGTTGGATGGACCTGGAATTTGACTATTTCGTCCGCCGATTTAAAGGAGGTGGACTTGGATCTTTTGTCGAGTATCACATCGTTCCTATTCACCATGGAGCGCAGCGTAGTCAGTTCCTCAGCTGCTAGGGCTTCGGATAGCGCCTCGAGGGCCAGTGCGGCTGTCTTGTTTTCGGCGCGGAGTGCTATGTCCGGATCACTAGCGAGAGTGATGATTCCGTTAGGCCCGGGCATCTTGAGCTTCATGTACCCGTAATGGGGTATTGCTTGGAAGATTGTAAACGCTTCCCGCCCTAGCAGAGCGTGATATCCGCTACTGAACGGGGCCACTTGGAACGTGACCTCTTCGGACCTGTAATTATCCGGTGTGCCGAACACCACATCTAGTGTGATTTTTCCTGTACAGCGCGCTTCCCGACTGGGGATTATTCCTCTAAAGGTTGTGCTGCTTCGCTCAATGCGGTTCCAGTCTATTTCCATTTTTTGAAGGGTTTCCTCATAAATGAGGTTCAATCCACTGCCGCCATCCATGAGTACCTTGGTAAGACGAAAGCCGTCCACTATTGGACTGAGGACCAATGCGGCTGGTGCTCGGGCTATTCGGAATTTAGGTTCATCACTGGCGTTAAAAGTAATAGCCGTGTCACTCCATGGGTTTATTGTTGCTACTTGGTAGACTTCGGCAAGGCTGCGGAGTGTTCTTTTTTGCATATTATTTGATGCGAAAGTCTCGAAGACTGTTGATACCGTACTAGTGTCTCTGGGGTGGCTTTATGTGGCTTCTGGAATTAGAAGATCTTCGCCAATTTTTGCCACCTGCCGGAGTATCCAACATGCTCTAAGGTTATGAGTTGGTGTGGCGCCCTCTGCACTGTGAATTTTACAGGGTCCATTAAGCCATCCTTCCAGCACGGTTCCGTGCCCTGTAAAGGGCTTTTGCTTTTTGGTATTGAACCCGGGTGTCTGGCGATGATGCACCCTTTTATTTCAGACTGGGTTTGTATTCAAGGCCGGATTGTCCCAAAATTTTATTTCGGTTTTCTAGGTGCTTTCCATCGCACAGTACTTTCGTACTATGGACGCCAAGTCAGCGAAGCGTGTAATATCACGGCGCCTTATGGCGTTGAGGATTCCCTTGTCCGTGCAATTATTGCAGAAGAATGAAATTGCGTCTTCCTCGCGGCAGTCCTTTATCATTTTCATAACCAGGAGGAATCTGGCCCAGTAATGATGTACTGTTTCTTCGGGCTCTTGCCTAATTTGAGATAGATCTCTTATGTACGGGTGGGTGGGTGGAATCAAATCCGAAACCTCACCCAATCTGAGACCCAGGGGCCAAGGAGTTTCCGAACTCGGAAGTTTGGATTCTTGGATGCTGTCCAATGAATCTAGCCCGTCGCCCGACTTTAAGTTCAGGTCTTGAGTGATGTCTTCCCCTCCGCGGGTATCCGGCTTGGAGGGGTCGGGAATCCGGACATAGCTAGTCCTTAAGATAGATGAAGGGTCGCCGCACTGTCCCTCTACCACGACAACGTGATGGGTGACCTGGGAAGAGTTCATCTCTCTCAGATCGGGTTTAGGCCCAATCTGGTCGTAATCCGTAGCGACTCCTAGGGCGGCGAAGCGATCCAAGAGCTCGTTTAGGGAAGAGAGCTCCATTGGATCTAGCTGCTAGGCGAATTCCGAGCTGACGTGAAGATTGCTTTCGATGACCCGAGAGGTCATCATCGGCGCAGCAGCCGAACGGGCGGTCATAAGGAAACCACCTAGCCTGAGAGTCTGGCCGACAGCCAAAGCTCCCTTAGCAACGGTGTTGTCTTTAAAGACGGGATGAGGCATCCTTCCTGATGGCGACGGCACAGAGGAACTCTCAATGAAAGCACCAATGTCGGTGTCAAAACCGGCGGATCTCGGGTAGGGGGTCCCGAACTGTGCGTCTAGGCGGATGGTAACAGGAGGCAGGGGACACAATGTTTTACCCATATTCGGGCCCTCTTGATGGAGGTAAAACCCTACGTCCTGCTTGATAAATATTGATGATATGGGTAGTACAAGAGTAGATCTACCACGAGATTAAGGAGGCTAAATCCTAGAAGCTAGCCTATGGTATGATTGTTGTCCCTACGGACTAAAGCCTTTCGGTTTATATAGACACCAGAGAGGACTAGGGTTACACAGAGTCGGTTACAATGGTAGGAAATCTACATATCCGTATGGCCAAGCTTGCCTTCCACGCCAAGGAAAGTCCCTTCCGGACACGGGACGAAGTATTCAATCTTGTATCTTTATAGTCCAGGAGTCCGGCCGAAGGTATAGTCCGGCTATCCGGACATCCCCTAATCCAGGACTCTCTCAGCTACCCTCGTAAAACTCCAACTCTCTTGCTCCCTACCTGTTGGGGATATTACTACTGGGCATAAACCGGCCTACCTGGGCCGGATTAACTCCATCAGTAGTTCAAAGGTGTTAAAGCCCAAAGAGGCAGATAAAGGCCCGGGGCCCGTAGTCAGTTTACAACCTGTAGCCGTACATCAGCTTTGTGCATATACTTGTAATATAAGTTAGGAACAAGGAGAGACCAACCCGGATACGAGTATGAACCGGTGTTGGGACTCTCTGAACCGGCAGGTGTCACCCATGTATATAAGGGGACGACCCGACGGCGGTTCAAGGACAACAGACAACAACTCGAGACATAGGCGAAGCTTATTTGCTCCCTAGTCATCGAAACACCCATCAATTCCATCACAACTAGAGGTAGGCTTTTACCTTCATTGAAGGGGCCGAACTAGTATAAACTCTCTTGCGTTCTTGTGTCCGCTTTAACCCCTTCAAGCTAACCCGTAGCGATGGCTCCACGACTAAGTCCTTTCAATAGGACATCTGCCGTGACAAAACCACGACAGTTGGCGCCCACCGTGGGGCTATCGCATGATGGTTTCCGGTTCTTGGAGGGCCGCTTTGAAGGACTCGAGGGCTACGCTGTAGGACGGATGACTAAGAGTCGTCGCGGCAAACTCTACATCGACGACGCAGGCTGGGGCCCCGAGGCCGGCTCAATTGAGTACAGGTACCGGGTCCCCTTTGGTAGCATTCATGTTTTCATTGGCAAGATCGATGAACCGGGGCCTGAGCCGGACATCTGCACCGACTTCGTCGAGACGGCTCAGCGTACGCGATCCGCCCAGGTTAAACCGGCCATGAAGCGTGCCTTCGTGGGAATGATCCATGGAGGGAGTTATGAGGATGGATCGGAGCTTCGCGGGGCGACTGCCGTTCGTTCCGGTGACGAATCTTCGACCGGAGAAACCGAATCTCTTTATCAGCTACAAGATGGCCGGATTGGGAGCTGTTTCGATGGCGACAGTATTCCGGACCCCTCTGATCTGCCCAACCGGGTTGGAATATTCATGGTCGGAACACAAGCAGCACTTCATTCTTCGACAGCTGCGGCAACGATTTCCGGTTCAGCAGCAGCAACAGCCGCCGGGGCAGGAGGCCCTGTGCGCCCGCCGGCTCAGGTTCTATCAGAGCTATTTGATGCGTTGGCTGTGCTTATGGCGGAAGTTAATCCGCCAGATCAGGACGTTCACAATACGGAGATTGCAAAGGTAAAGGAACAGATCACCCAGGCCAAGGCGGATCTGGCAGCTGAGGACACCAGGATGGCCGCAGAGTGGGCTGCTTTAGACGCACAGGCCTACAGGCTTATGTTAGACCAGAGCGCATCACATGAAGTCATGAGAAGGAAGCACCGATCCCGCTTACCTCCGGTTTTCGAGGCCAGAGACCTTTTCAACACTCCAGGGCCAAGAGCCGGCAATCCGCTGGAGGGGAACCGGGCAGAAGCCCCTGGGACCGGTGCACCGGTTCAGCCTCGTCAGATCGACCCGCCTCGTCAAAACACCGTTATACCTCGGGATGCTTTAACACCTCCGGGTCACTACTCCAACCCAATGGACAATCTTGTTGCCGCTGCTTCACGACTGGAGGCCATTCCAGTTGAAGGTGACTCGCCACAAGCAGTAGAGACGCGACGGGTCAAGGAACTTCTGAGGACAGCTTTGGCCCAACAGGAGGCGTACTCGTACAGCCGTGACCGAATCCACTCGACCCCCCGTCCAAGCCGGAGCTATAGCATACATATGGATGAACCAGCAGTATCGAGTAATGAACGGCGTGGAGCACCCCGTGGTAACAACCCGACGGGTGGTGCTGATGACGCTCAGGAAGTGGTGAACCGGGCCCGAGCGCGTAGGGAGGCCGAGTTAGCCGCACAGCATCAGGCTCGGCAGCTCACGCTGGTTCGTCCAACCATTTCGATCGAACCTGGTGTTACTTCTAGTTCTTTGGGGGTGCCTTGCCTCGTCCCCGCTTTACGCAACGTGCGTTTGCCCAAGGATTTCAAAGGCCCACGCAAGGTACCAAATTATATGGCGGATCAACCACCAGAGACATGGGTAGAGAGCTATGAGATGGCCATGGATATGCTTGATGTGGATGACACGGCATGTGCGAAATACTTCACCATGATGCTTGAAGGAACGGCCCGTACTTGGTTAAAAAGTTTGCCCGCTAATTCTATCAGTTCATGGGCCCAATTACGAGCCCGGTTTATCAACAATTTCAAGGATACCTGTAAACAGCCTATGTCGATAGTGGACTTAGCTGCATGCGTCGAGGAGGAAGGAGAGTCAACGACTCATTGGGTGCGTCGGGTTTCACAAGTGTTGCACTCCTCAGACCGCATCAACGCTGACACCGCAGTATTAACCCTAGAAGGCAACTGCCGGTTTGGGCCCCTGAAGTTGAAATTGGGACGGATGAAGCGTCATTGCACCGACATGGGGACCCTCATGGCCGCTTTGGTAAAATATGCTGATTCTGATAGTACCAAGGATCCCGAATCTGATGATGACAAGACAGGGAAGGGGAAGAAGAACAGTAGCTCCAAAGGTCAGCAACATCACTGGGTAGGCAGTGGCGGAGGAGGCAAGCATAGAGCGGATGGTAACATGGATTTTGTGGCTAATACCAACGTACAGGACAATGGCCAACGGCGCAAGGGTAGGCCGAAAAATCGTAGTGGAGCGCCCAACCCCAACCCAAACCGCCTGAACTATCTGCTAAGCCAGCCCTGTCCAAGACATGGGACGAAGGAGGAGCCAGCAAACCACCTTTGGAAGGATTGCTTTATTATGCAGGAGTTCAAGAATTCTAATAATTTCCGGTATGATCACGGATCTGGCGGTGGCTCAGGGTCCGGGCCGGGTTACGGTGGAGGAAGTTCCGGTTCAGGATTTAATGGTAATCCGGGCGGACATAATGGTCAAAATAGTCAGAACAACCAGGGTGGTTACAACCAACAGCAGCAACAGTCAGGTTACCAAAGCAACCCAAAACAGTTGAGTAATGGGCAGTACCATGTCTTTACCACTAGCTTGGACAAGCGAGACCGGAAGGTTCAGAGGCGGGCAGTCAACTCTGTTGAACCGGCCACACCCCGTTATCTATGTTGGTCTGAATAGCCAATCATATGGAGCAGAGAGGATCACCCACTCCAGGTCGATAATCCGGGTCAGTTGGCTCTGGTGGTGGCGCCTCAGGTGGGAGGTTATAAGTTCACCAAGGTGCTCATGGACGGAGGGAGCAGCATTAACATCCTATACTATGAGACCTTCCGTCGTATGGGACTTACAGATAAGAATCTCAAACCGTCCAATACAGTATTCCACGGTGTAGTGCCTGGAAGATCAGCCTATCCCGTTGGTAAGATAGCTCTTGAAGTGGCCTTTGGGGATGATCATGATTCCAGGTCGGAGACATTAACGTTTGAAGTGGTGAAAATCCAAAGTCCATATCATGCCCTGTTTGGGCGTCCGGCATACGCCAAGTTTATGGCTCGGCCCTGTTATGTGTATTTGCAGCTCAAGATGCCGGGTCACAAGGGGATAATAACGATTCACGGAAGCCGCAAAATCGCTTTGGAATGCGAGGAAGGAGATGCGGCTTATGCAGAGTCGGTTTGTGCCACCGAGGAGTTGAAGTACTATAAAGACAATGTTGATCCGGCGGACATGACTCCGTTGAAGAAGCCAACTACGGAGTATGATCCGGCCCTGAAGTTCAAATCGGCAGCAGAAACTAAGCTTGTTGACTTCGTACCTGGCGATTCGTCCAAGCAGTTCAGCATTAGTGCCAACTTGGATCCGAAATAGGAAAGCGCGCTCATCGAGTTCATCCGTGAGAATCGGGACATTTTTGCATGGAAGCCCTCTGACATGCCAGGTGTACCGAGGCAACTCGCTGAGCACACACTTAATGTGGATCCTAAATACAAACCGGTGAAACAGTTCCTCCACCGGTTTAACGAAGAAAGACGCAAGGCGATTGGAGAAGAGGTAGCCAGGCTCTTAGCAGCTGGTTTTATTGTTGAAGTTTTTCACCCTGAGTGGCTTGCCAATCCGGTGCTAGTCCTTAAGAAAAACGGCACCTGGCGTATGTGTGTGGATTACACAGATCTTAATAAAGCTTGTCCAGCAGATCCTTTTGCCCTCCCCGTATTTATCAAATCATTGATGCTACGGCGGGATGTGAGCGTTTAAGTTTTTTGGATGCATATTCTGGCTATCATCAGATCAAAATGGCAGTTAAGGACCAGGAGAAGACGGCATTCATAACTCCCTTTGGAGCCTTCTGCTATGTGTCTATGCCCTTTGGGCTCAAAAGTGCCCAGGCAACTTATCAACGGTGTGTACAAAACTGTCTTCACAAGCAGATTGGCCGTAATGTACATGCTTATGTGGATGATATTGTGGTTAAATCCAGGGAGAAGGAGACTCTGGTTGATGATTTGAAGGAAACCTTTGATAACCTAAGGACGTACAAGATGATGCTTAATCCGGACAAGTGTGTCTTTGGTGTACCGGCGGGCAAGTTATTGGGTTTTCTGGTGTCCAACAGGGGAATTGAGGCTAATCCGGAGAAGATCACAGCCATCACCTCCCTGGCTAAACCGAAGTGTATCAATGATGTTCAACGCTTGGCAGGCCGGATTGCCGCGTTAAGCCGGTTTATCAGCCGCCTTGGTGAGAAGGCGATCCCTTTGTATCAGATGTTGAAGAAGACGGATCAGTTCGTCTGGAGTTCTGCTGCTGATGAAGCATTTGAGGACTTAAAGCGGCAATTGGCCAATCCGCCTGTGCTCGTCGCTCCCATTGACAAGGAGCCGTTACTGCTATATGTTGCTGCTAATGCTCGTGCGGTCAGCGTGGCTATTATGGTGGAACGAAAGGAGGCAGGTAAGGAGCATCCGGTTCAACGTCCGGTCTATTATATCAGCGAGGTACTCATTGAGTCCAAGCAAAGGTATCCGCATTGGCAGAAGCTGGTGTACGGAGTTTTTATGGCAAGCCGGAAGCTTAAGCCATACTTCCAAGGGCACCCAATTACGGTGGTCAGTTCTGCTCCTTTGGGAGATATCATCCAGAACCGGGAAGCAACTGGCCGGATTGGAAAGTGGGCTATAGAGCTGGGGCCGTACGGTTTGAAATATGTGCCTCGGACCGATTAAGTCTCAAGCACTTGTTGATTTCATCAATGATTGGACGGAAATGCAAGCACCTGAAGAAAAGCCGGATCATACGTATTGGACCATCCATTTTGACGGATCCAGGCAGTTGGAAGGCTCAGGGGCTGGAGTCGTATTAACTTCCCCACGAGGTGATAAGTTTTGTTATGTTCTCCGTTTAATGTTCCCTTGTACTAACAATGCAGCTGAGTATGAAGCCTTGCTCCATGGTCTTCGGATGGCTAAGGAGATGAATCTAAGTCGAGTTAAGTGCTTCGGTGATTCGGACCTTGTGGCTCGGCAAGTGTCTGGCACTTGGGACTCCAAGGACCCACTCATGGCAGCATATCGTCGTGAGGTGGATATTGTTGCAGGTTATTTCAGAGGCTATCAGGTGGACCACGTGGACCGGCGGAAAAATGAAGCGGCGGACGCTTTAAGCCGGCTGGGCTCTCAGCGCAAACCGGTCCCACCCAATGTTTTTCTGGATGTGCTGCACAACCCGTCGGTGAAGATCCCTGGTGAAGAGGATTTGGCCATTCCTGATCCGGAGGCTCAATTGGTGGCAGTTCTTCATGTTATTCCGGATTGGACGCTTCCTTATCTGGCGTACAAGAACCGGGGCGAGTTGCTAGAAGATGAGATTCTGGCCCGGCAGATAATCCGGCGATCCAAGTCCATGGCTGTCATCAACGGTGAGTTGCATCATTGCAGTGTATCAGGAGCTTTTCAACGTTGCGTGTCTCCTGAAGAAGGCCGTGAAATTTTGCGGGAGATCCACGAAGGAGATGGTGGTCACCACGCCGGTTCAAAGTCTCTGGTGGCTAAAGCGTTTCGCCATGGTTTCTATTGGTTAACTGCTCATGCTGATGCGAAGGATCTAGTTAGACGATGTGATGGTTGCCAAAGGTTTTCAAGACGTGCTCATGTACCGGCTCAAGAATTGAGGATGATTCCAATTACTTGGCCGTTTGCGACTTGGGGGCTGGATATGGTCGGGCCTTTCAAAAGGTCCAAAGATAAGAAGACCCACCTCCTGGTGGCGGTGGACAAGTTTACAAAGTGGGTGGAGGCAGAACCTGTTAGCAAGTGTGATGCGGCCACGGCGGTTCAGTTCATCAAAAAGGTGATTTTCCGGTTTGGCTTTCCGCACAGTATTATCACAGATAATGGTACCAATTTATCCAAAGGTGCTATGAAGGAGTTCTGCGAACAGGAGCACATCCGGCTCGACGTTTCATCAGTGGCACATCCACAGTCCAATGGTCAAGCAGAAAGAGCTAACCAAGAAATCTTGAGAGGCATCAAGCCCCGGCTCATGGTTCCTTTGCAGAGAACGCCGGGTTGTTGGGTAGAAGAATTACCATCTGTGTTATGGAGCATCAATACAACACCCAACAGATCAACAGGATACACACCGTTCTTCATGGTTTATGGAGCGGAGGCGGTTCTCCCCAGCGATATCCATCATGACTCACCTCGTGTCATGGCTTATGTTGAAGCGGACAACGAGACAGCACGGCAAGATGCTTTGGACCGGTTGGATGAAGAGCGTGACATCGCAGCCGCCCGGTCGGCGATTTACCAGCAGGATCTTCGTCGTTATCACAGTCGCCGAGTCAGAACCAGAGCCTTCCAGGAAGGAGATTTGGTGCTTCGGCTCATCCAAGATCAGACTGATATGCATAAGCTATCCCCACCTCAGGAGGGGCCCTTCGTGGTCAGCAAGAATCTGCACAACGGGTCGTACTATCTGATCGATATTCGAGAGCATAATGACTCACGTACATCAGAGGAAGAGACTAACAGGCCATGGAATATAGCTCATCTTCGGCCTTACTATACCTGAGCCATTGGCTATACTTATGTACATACAATGTATATATTATGATTAAGTATAATAAACCGGAACCTCAGCTAAAGCGGGGTATCTGTTCTTTTACATCATGTGAGGTTACACGGAGTTCCTCTAAAACGGCCTCCGGTTTACCCCTTGAGTTCGCTTTGCTAAAAGCATCATGTTATATCACTTGGAGGATTGGTCGTGTCCGAACCAATACCATGCCTCTTGATAGGCGAAAGCCACCAGATCACTTGGGGGCTTGGTCTTGTCTGAACCAGTCATGCCTCTTGATCGGCCTAAGGCCACAGAATCACTTGGGGGTTTGGTCGAACCCGAACCATGACCACGCCATTTGGTCGGCATAAATGCCACAAGAATCACTTGGGGACCTGGCTAACTAGAACCATAGTTACACCTAACGGGAGCTTGGTCGTGTTTGGCCATGGTTATGCCATTTGATCAGCTTAAATAAATCTTTTTGGCAAACGTTTTTGTCATTGCTTTTGCTTCATACTTTTCTTTGAAGGGGGGTTTTTGCTTTTTATTGTGTTCTTTAAACCGACAAAGTTTTTTAACCAATCAATTGACGGAACACAGTTCACGTCAATCCGGAGACTATTTGTCCGGTTTGATCCTTGTTGTTAACATCCTCTTATGGAGTAACACGGTGTTTATCATAACCCGGCACGGTTTACATGGTAAACCAGCGTCATATATATATACAGGAGCTGTTATCTCCTCCAACAGTATGGGTTTGCAAAACTCCGCTTCAAGATTGGCCAAGCCAACTTCACGCTCAATGACGGCAGGTATTATGTATCTCAAAATTTGGTCATACTTAAAATTTTGTTTTGATTTCATATATGCAGACATCATATTCCGCCTGACGGTACAACCGCGGTGGCACTTGACGAATTTTTCATTTCAGAAAGTGTTTTGGAAAGTTCATTGCCACAGGAAGAACAAATTATGCACGAAGGCATATCAACATCAAAGGTATCAGCTAGCCTATTACAAGGCAACATGGTGCCCATAATAATATAATTGTTTTTCGCGAAGAAGAGGCAGTTTTAAACCGGCGTCTGGTTCAAGCTTGGTCACCAGCCTGGCCTGATGGTTGTGGGTCGTCCTGCGCCACTTCAGCCTCCGTATCCCTACCCAGTGGCTGGAAATCCACAGTTGTCCAGTCGATTCCCATTAATGCTTGAAAAACAGCTTCATCGTAGATCAGCAAGGACGGGTCAATATCGGAAGCGTAAGTATGCTAACGGATTGGAGGAATCAGATCTTCCGATTCATGGATTGGCGCAGCTATTCGCTTGTTCTGACTGTCATATTGCGCTTGATAACGAGACAAGTCTGCTTCCTCAGCGAACTGACAAGCTAGTGGACGCACCTCCCGGTTTATCGCTCGCAGATCCGCTTCACCGAATTCTGATCCGTCTTCCTTCAAGCTGGGATAGCCCTGAGCCGCTTCAACAGGATCAAAATCCGGCACCCAGGCTTTTGCCCGGATTAAAGCATTGATTGCGCCGGTTCGAGCAGAAGATTTCTTTAGCTCTTCAATCCGGGCAGGAAGCACTGACAGTTTCATCAGAGTATCTTGAATCAAAGTAGGCGCCGGTTTGTTATGAGAGGCGGTACAGATGATCCGCTGGGCACCAGTATACAATTGTTCAACCAATGTATAGGCGGCTTTTAGCTTCTTCCGTACATGTGACCCCAAGTGACCAATGCGTGTCCCTGAAATACCATAAAGGGTTAATAAGCCGGCGACTTTGTCAGAAGGCAGAGCCAATTCAGTAGGAAAACTGGCTTACCAAAGATAGCAGCAGTCATGGCATGCACGTGCCGCTTTATGCTGGTCAGTTCATCTGCCACTGGTTTTAGTGCAGCCTTAGCATCCTCTGCTCGTTTGATCAAAGTGGATTTCTCAGTGGCCCAGTCCGCCCGTTTCTTTTTGAAGTTTTCCTTAAGTTGTTCCATGGCGCTTAAAGCACTGGCCAATTCCTCTTTTGCTTTGGAGGTTTCAGCTTGTTGGGTTTTCAGGGCTTCATGAAGATCGATGACTTGGTTCTCTTTCATCTTCAGCTCCGCCTGCATGCATACAGATATATGCTTCAGCAAACTGGTAGAAGGATTCAAGTACCAACCACATAACAATTTATGCGCTTAGTACTTGGGGGCTAATGCATATTTGATCTAAAGCGGCCTCCGATTTACCCCTTCATCTTTCGATTGTTTACAAAGTCCCAAGATCAATACAAGTATTCAACCTGGCACTTGGGGGCTAATGGCTATTTGATCATATGTATTCTGATGCGGAAGTTTCAATTACTTAAAGTACCGGTTTAACTACGCTAAGTTGAACCGGCCCTTGGGGACTATATCAGCAAATTTCAAAGCATCAAGATTCATATTATTAAGTCCCGGTTTGAAAGAATATTTCAAATCGGCCCTTAGGGGCTAGTAGAGTCAGCAAGAATGAAAGCATACAAGCAGGAAGGAGCATATGGAAGTTACCTCATATTTATCCTTTATCATGTTAACCAGACCGGCTTCATAGTCACGGCTGGTATACAGCCGGTTCAGATAGCCGGAATGGATATCTTGGGCGTTCAGAGCAGCGTAAGCCGTCAGATCAGCATTCCACTTGCCTTTGCCAAAAGCAGCTAGTTCTTCCTTGGCAGAATGTTTGGATAAAGCGACAGGATTGCTTGGCTTAGTATGTCCAGTGCCAGTAATGACAACTTCATCATCATTGGTACCGCCGGTTTGCACTGGAGCTGCTGGCTTGTCAGTAGGTTCTGCAGGACCGGTGGAGCTTTCAACTCGGAGGGAACCTGTGGGCTGATGGATAGGACCTGAGGTATCAGTAGGTATTTCCTCAGCAGCAAGATCATCATCTGGCTGCGGTGGATCATTGGGAATATCCTCAGGAATAGCCGCATCAAGATTGGGTGTGGTGCCTGGTTCAAGAATGACATCTTCTTCGGCCGCTTTATCCAGGCGGGCCTTCTTGCTCGGCCTAGGTTTGGCCCTGAGAAGAATAACGAAATTAAATACAGCATATGTTCTAAGGCAATATACTACAAACATCACAATAAATATAGCTTACCCAAGCACTGTTTTGAGTGGTGGGAGCTGAGTAGCCGATGACTCGCCAGAAGATGAGTGGGAAATAACCTGATAATCGGAGTCAGACGGATTAAGAGGTTGATGAAAGCAGCCCGCTTTAGGACAAGCACTGACAAGCGAATTAGAGACCTCGGAATGACATTTCCGAACCGGACTGTTCGATAAACCGGCGGAGGTAACTACCTGGCCGCTGTGCCGGGTGGTGCGGCAAGCTTCGTGTTGTTGAGTCTTCATAAGAAGTTTAGGATCCAAATAAGCAAGAGGATGAGAAAATTTAACTTTCCGGTTTGCCTGACGGATTTTTTGTGAAGGCAAAGTTTCTGAATCGGAAGAGAGAATAATTACCTCTGCAACATCCGCATGGCTGGCTTTGGCATCATCCTGACAAATATCATCATCAATAAGACGCATGAAAAATAAACCAAGTGAGTCAAGCTCTACCTCAAAATCCGGATTATCAACCTCATCGTCAGGAGCCGGATTAGAAGAGGCGGTGGTTCTTTTCCTATGGGCAGTCTTCTTCACAGCTTTAGTCTTTTGCCGGGTTGCTCTTTCCGGTTTGTCTGGTTTTTCTGGCTTCTCCTGCGGCAGTTTTTTGCTCCAAAACGGATCATCGCCCTGATTATGCAGACACTGATATTAAAAACAATGACCAGGCATATCAATAACTGATTCAGTAAAGGGAAAAGTCAAAGTCTTACAGCTGGCGGTTTGTTGGTGGCACAGAAGGGAAGCAGGCCAATTCTGGCGCAAATGTGTTCTGGTTCATTCAGTATCTTACGCACAGCCTCTGTGACTTCTTCACCAGAGAGCTGGAGTCTTGAGTGTCGCAGTGGGTCATCAACACGATCAGTATACCGGCACATCAAACCGGAGCGCAGACTAAGAGGCAGTATGCTCCATGATATCCAACAACGAGCAAGGTCAACCCCTATTAAACCGTTGGCCATAAAAGCTCTGAGCTTTGATAGCTGAGGAGCATATTTACTTCTCTCCTGTGCAGTCAATCTTTGTGGAGAAGGGTGTGTGTTGCTGAGCCGCTCCGGTCGAAAGCCAGGCAAGGGATTCTCACCAGCAGGGGAGGTGTCTTTGCAGTAGAACCATGTCTGGTTCCATTCTTTGGGGTGGCTATGCAGTTTTGCGTGAGGGTATGTGACCTCTTTCCTTTTCTGAATCGCCACACCACCCAACTCCGTATTGGAGCCGTCAGTAAATTCAGTACGACGGTTTAGATGGAATAGGTCTCTGAACAGTTCCACTGTGGGCTCCTCTTGAAAGAACGCTTCACAGAGCACTTGGAAGTGACACATATTTGTAACAGAGTTGGGGCCAGTATCTTGTGGATGGAGCTGGAAATCGGCTGAGACATCCCGGTAAAATTTAGAACCGGGCGGCTTAAAGCCTCGGGCTAAGTGATCTACGAAAACAACAACCTCTCCTTCTCGAGGTGAGGGAGGGCATTTCTTTGCCAGGAGCCCTCCAATGGATTGTATCCTTACTGCCTAAAGCACCAATCAGGACTAAATCGTCCAGTTCAGCCTCTGTGACGCGAGAAGGAACCCAATTGCATTCATACACTTGCTTGGCCATGACGGAATCTACAAGGTAAAAGATCCCGGTTCAAAAATGCATTGATTAAAATGCACTGGTATGTACAATGTTAAACCGGAAACAACCCTATCTAAACCGGAGTTTCATGAAGCAACCTACATCTGGCGGTTCAACAAGGGGACTAATGGCATATACCGGTTTGGAAAATTTTCTATAAGGTTAAACCGCCTGACCTAAACATTGAAGCAATTGAGATTGCGGATGGTTAAGTATGCAGAAACAGGTTTCACAAGATCTTATTACGGCATTGGATCTGAAGCAAGTTCAGAAAATAAGAAAAATAGTTGAAGATCAAAGCAGAACAGTATTGAATCAATGAGCAGAAGTATATGTGAGATCTATGGTTTTGGGCAGGAAACTAGCGGCGGATATTGAAAGTTACCGCTACACAAAGCAAGGGTTTACATGTGCATCCAGGAGCTAGTACATGAGTATGAACAAGTGATGAACACCGCAAGAACACGAAGCCCTAGATCAGATCTATGTTGAGAAGAACAGAAGACCTACCAGAGCTGAGGAAAACGCGGAAAGGTCGCCGCGGCTTTCTGGCGTGTTCAAGTTGATGCAGCGGCCAAGGGTGATGCAGAAGACGACGGCGGCGGCGGAGCTCTGAGACTGGCGACGCGAGGAAGACGAAGAGGAAGGGCACGAAGGGAAGAAAAGAAATGACCCTTCGGGCCTATTTATAAGGCAAAGGACATGTGTCAGGCGCGGGAATCAAGGGACCGTAGATTTTGGAAGTAGGGCGGTCACCTCGGTCATTGCGAATCTATTAAACAAGAAGATATCATGGATGTTTTCTTTATGACAGATGATGTCACGCCGGTTTACAGCAAACAAAGAAGATGACGTCACGGCGGTTCAACAACTACAAGAAGATGTTGAAGACGAAGATTTTTGCTAAGGATTGACATGAACCTGTTCAAATCAATCTGGGGCCTAATGTTGGGGATATTACTACTGGGCATAAACCGGCCTACCTGGGCCGGATTAACTCCATCAGTAGTTCAAAGGTGTTAAAGCCCAAAGAGGCAGATAAAGGCCCAGGGCCCGTAGTCGGTTTACAACCTGTAGCCGTACATCAGCTTTGTGCATATACTTGTAATATAAGTTAGGAACAAGGAGAGACCAACCCGGATATGAGTATGAACCGGTGCTGGGACTCTCTGAACCGGCAGGTGTCACCCATGTATATAAGGGGACGACCCAGCGGCGGTTCAAGGACAACGACTCTCTGAACCGGCAGGTGTCACCCATGTATATAAGGGGACGACCCAGCGGCGGTTCAAGGACAACAGACAACAACTCGAGACATAGGCGAAGCTTATTTGCTCCCTAGTCATCGAAACACCCATCAATTCCATCACAACTAGAGGTAGGCTTTTACCTTCATTGAAGGGGCCGAACTAGTATAAACTCTCTTGCGTTCTTGTGTCCGCTTTAACCCCTTCAAGCTAACCCGTAGCGATGGCTCCACGACTAAGTCCTTTCAATAGGACATCTGCCATGACAAACCACGACACTACCTATTAATGGAATGATACGCAATTTGCGTATTCGCGAAAAAAGCATGGTCTCCTGGTTGCGAATGACCCAAGCTTTCCTAGTTTTTGATCTCTTGACCGTGCACGCCTCCTGCGCTTTGTCGTGGAACCAGAGGACCCCGCCTGTTCCAATCTTCTAGGCTGGAGCTAGCGGATGGGTCCATCTTACGGATCTCCCCTAGGTGGGGGCTTTCCTGTCATAGGCTTTCAGCGACTTATCTTGGAACGAGTCATGGTGCAGTATGAGAATTGTCCACTTCCCAGTGTCACTAGTCACACCATTGCACTTCTGAGTAGCTACCACCACAATGCCCCGGATAAGCAGCCTCACTTTGCCCCACCAAGCGATCAAACCCCTAGCGGCCACCATCCCTATAGTCTTTGCTAGCTTCGGTGGAGTGGACTCTGGTGGCAACGAGGTGAACAGGGGAGGAAGAGAGGGCATCGGCGCTAGAGCATTCCGATAACCTCCAGAGAGGGGTTGTTTGGATCTGGCACATGTTCTCCCTACCAATGAGCGGCGCGCCAATTTTTTCAAGGATGAGTGGCTCCTCGAGCCTCACCAGCAAATTGGTCATGGACTAAGCGCGAAAAGTTGCTAGGCTTGGGTCGAGCCAAATTATTAAAGCCCATCCAAACTGTTGCCAGCGTTATAGTCAATGCAAAAGTTTTGGTCGTGCAGCCAACGACACCAATCCAAATAGCCCCATTTTCTTTATTTGCCCGAAGCTGAACTTACAAAGACTTAAGGAGTCCTCCTTTTGGGGAGAGACTATGCCTTGCTGATAACGAGGCGGTAGGAGCGCTCGCTTGAAGCGCCTGCACCAATGGGTCAACCCAATGCGCGGGGCCTTAAGGGCTCATTCTAAAAAAAGTTTTTCCACATTTTTGTTTTTTTTCGCATTTTTGTTTATATTTGGAAAAATTACAAAAAATAATATATAAATGATTTACATAAATAATTCAAAAATTATTAATCATGCATTTGAAAAATGTTAAAGGTGTACAAAAAATGTTTCTAATGCATAAAAAATTGCAAAAAATGTATGAAAAAGTAGATATCAAAACATATCTATGAAAAATGATGTATTAAAAAAATGTTAAGCATCTATAAAAGATATTCCTAATGTATAAAAAAATACAAGGTGTATTTAAAAATGTACAATGTGTATGAAAAAAGTAATCAATACATAAAATATGAACAAAATTATTAATGATTTATTGCAAAAAATGTTAATCATGTATAAAACAATGTTCGTGATGTATAAAAAATGTACAAGGTGAATGTAAAAAAAATATAAAATATATTAAAAATGTTAATCATGTATTTAAAAGATTTTAATTATATTTATATATTTTTTCCTAATATATATGGAAAATACACAACGTGTATGAAAAAGAAAATAGGCATCAAAACTTATATTTTAAAAAATTGAATCATGTATTTCATTTTTTATCTTTTATTAAAATATGCACATGATGTATACAAAAAAAGTAAACTTGGGTTGACAAAAACCGAAAGAAAAGTAAGAAAGAAACAAAAAACATCCAAAATAAGAAAACTGAAAAACAAACCAAAAAAACCAATGAAAAAAACTAAAAAAAGAAAACCAAGAAATATAATGAAAAAATAAAAACAAAAAATAACCGGTGAAATCACACAAAAAAGAAAGATAAAAGTAACAATTGAAAACCGACAAAAATTGTAAAGAAAAACAGACAAAAATCACCGAAGAAACCATAAAGAAAACACATAGAAAAGAAAGAAAAGTGAAAACTAGTGAAAACTGAAGAAAATCGTTAAGAAATGCACAGAAAAGTAAAGAAAACAAAAAAGTCAAGAAAACCGAACCAACAGATGACAAAGGAAAAACATCAAACAACCGTATAATGAGCGAGCGAGCCTCATCTGGTTCGCAAGCGACAGTAGAGAGAGAAGAAATAGGCTGGCCCGGTAACAAATTGAACACAAAACCTAGGTAAGAGTAGCATAGGGCTTGTTATAAGTGAGATATGGTCGCCATGCTCTTTGCTGGCGGTGCAATCAGGTCTTCTTTTCCTTGGATTCGTATACCAATACATTTTACATAAATTTGTACTTCCTCCGATCCATATTAATCGTACTAAATCAGCGACAGTACATGCATACGATATAAGTATACAAACTCTCAAATGTTGCCGTCCGAAATCACACAGACCACCCAAGACAGGTAGTAGAAAATATTCGAAATGGTCAACGGACACGGTCGGCCGCGTCGTCGCGACAGGCATGCATATGTCGGCGCGCTAGGCTAGCTGCCCGGACATGACGGGGCCGCGGGATGTCGGGTCCATGGCGGTCGGCGCCGCCTGCGAGGACAACGACCCGAAGAGCGCGCGGTGGCGTCATGCTTCACGCCGGCCAGAGCACCGTCCATGTCCACCTGCTCCTGCCTGCAGTCCTCGCTGCAGAACGCTGTGTCCCCTCTGTACATGAAGAGGTGGCGGTCAGAGGGGATGTATCGCTTGCACAGGAAGCAGGTGTCCAGCCGTAAGTGCCGTCGGCGGCCGCTGTCGTCGACGACGCCAGCTAGTTAGGAATAGCATGCGATCAGTACTACTTTATTTAAAACGAAAGACAGTTAGAGAGGTGAAGGTTTCAACGTTTCTACCCTGTGTCTACGTACATTTTAGCACCTGGACATATGCGTAGAGCTGTAGATAAGCTGGCGCGGAAACCGACAGGGCGGCGTGCGCACCGCCGCTGCTGGTTTTGTTTTGTTTCGCCGGACAGGACAACGTAAATGGCGGTTGCATATGCAACGGCAATTTACATACATATGTCCTCTGTTTAGTTAATCGGCTATCCTAAATCTCAGTCGACTGAGATTTAGCGAAGTCTCAGATGATGTACGGGCCGGTGTACGTATACGAGCTCTTTCCTAGGAGTAACTAGTTAACTAGCGCTCCTTCGCGAGCCTCGTAACGATCATCGCCATTTGGCGTGCTCTCAGCCATTCGTCACGTGTCGTACTCTGGACATTCTCTTCGGATTTTGTTTTTTTTTTATTTTTCCGCACGCGGTTTCGGCTTTTCAAACGGTTTTTTCTGGGTTTTTTCGACGTTTTGGTTTTCCCCCGGTCTTTCTTAGTTTTTTTGTACGAAAAAAACGCGTTTTCTTTTATTTTCCTTTCGCGAAAGTCACGGTTTTTCTTTCGCGAGAGGCACGGTTGTGCTTTACCGAGAGTCACGGTCGTGCCTTTCGGAAACGAAAAAAAACATGTTTTCAGTTTTTCTTTCTTTCGCGAGAGTCACGGTTTTGCTTCCGTGAGAGGCACGGTTGTGCTTTTGCGAGAGTCACGGCCGTGCCTCTTGAAAAAACAAAAAACAAAACGTGTTTTCTGTTTTTTTTTCTTTCATGAGAGTCACGGTTTTGCTTCCGCGAGAGGCACGGTTGTGCTTTCGTGAAAGTCACGACCGTGCCTCTAGGAAAGGGAAAAACAAAACACGTTTTCTGTTTTTTTTTTCGTGAGAGTCACGGTTTTGCTTCCGCGAGAGGCACGGTTGTGCTTTTGCGAAAGTCACGGCCGTGCCTCTAGGAAAGGGAAAAAATACGCGTTTTTTTTCTTTCGCGAGAGTCAGGGTTTTGCTTCGCGAGAGTCACGGCTGTGCCTCTCGGAAACGAAAAAAAACGTGTTTTCTATTTTTTCCTTCCACGAGAGTCACAGTTTTGCTTTCACGAGAGGCACGGTTGTGATTTCGCGAGAGGCACGGCCGTGCCTCTTTCGGAAAGGAAAAAAACCGTGCTCCCGGTTCGGTTTTTTCGTCCGGTTTTTCTCGTCCGGTTTTTTTCGTGAAAAAAAAGTTCGTCAAAACCTATAAACATGGGGTCTAGTTTTGAAGATCTCAACGCGAGGAATCCAATGATGAAAACGATTCGAGATTTGGACACACGGTTTAAGAGATAAAACGTTTTGAATAAACAGATCTATGAAAAAAGAGAAAACTCTCAGATTGCGACAAGTGGCGCGCTGCATGTGCACCACTTGTCTACCTGAGAAAGTGGAGTGTTCTTTGCAACGAGTACTCCTTAATTAGTGATTTCGCTCTTTTCTTTGTCACTGCACGGGCCGGTGGATATGAGAGAGCCCTTCTTTTATTTTTCTTCTGGGCCTTGTTCCTTTGCTGTGCAGCCCAACTTTCTCGAGAGTGTTTTTTAAATTATTTTTGTCAGCCTTACAAAAAGGTACTTTGTTTTGTTTCTTTTTCTCACCCTACACAAGTGAGTTTTGCCTGTAGGAAAGGAATTCACGGTGCCTTCTCTTTTTCCCAAAAGAATTTTTCTTTTTCTTTTTCCTTACCTTTTTATTTTATTTATTTTTATTTATTATTTGCTTGTCCCATTTCATATTTTTTGTTTCCTTTTTCTTATTGTTTATTTAATTTAATTTTTCATTTTCATTTTTCATTTTGTCCTTGCTTATTAATGTTGTATTTTATTTTATTTGATTTTAGCATATTTTCCAACTTTCTAGCAGCCCTATTTTAGCAACAAAAGTGCCCACCATTTTTTGTTACTCATTTTGAGTTGCACATTCATCAGATACTTTGTAAGTAAATGTTGGCTGCAATAGTTGAAATTTTATTAGACGGATTGCTAAAATTCAGTCGATTGAGTTTAACCGAAGTCCCGATACACATATACAGCCGTTAGATCACTATTTCCGTAAGATTCACGCCACACTGCTTGTCTAGTGTTACCCCGACCTCTTTAGCACCCACTTCTTTATTTTTCTCATGTTTGGTATTGATGCGCGATGTGCTGGTTGTGAGAGGCGTTTTTCATTGTTGTTGTTGGACTTTTCAATTGTTGTGTACACACCATATCTACCGTGGAGTACTCGTCTCAGGGGAGGGGTCTTCGTCCCTTGGGGTTCTTCAGTTGCATTTTTTTCTTCTGTTTTACCCTCTTTTATGCCAGATCTATATTTGTGGATTTATTTATGTATGCATTTTGTTTATTTATGCTTGTATAATGTAGGAAATGCTTTTTCTTCGACGAGCGGGGATTTTTGAACCATGTAGACATAAATTTTAGTGGGTATGTTGGTTTTTAGCGGGTTTTTAAACCATGAGTTTTGTTACCGGCATTGTCATATTTTTTCTTGCTTATGCGTAAAAGAATATTAGCATATTTTTTTTTCTTACACCCGGCTGTTGCATGTCTTCTAACGCGACCGCAACTGGACTTTTTTGTTCTGTCAGAGGAGGCGCGTGGAGAGGGGCGGGCCAGTTGCAAGCCGGACAACAGCCCTGCAACTGCATGTCCCCCAACATGGTTGCCACTCGACTTTTGTTTTGTCGGAGGGGGCGCCGGGAGAGGGGGCGGGCCAGTTGCAAGCCGACAACATCCTCGCAACTGCAAGTGCCGCACCCAACCGCAACTGCATGTCCCCTAACATGGTTGCAACTCTACTTTTGTTTTGTCTGCGGGGGCGCCGGGAGAGGGGGCGGACCAGTTGCAAGCTCGACAACAGCCCCGCAACTGCATGTCCCCCAACATGGTTGTAACTAGAATTTTGTTTTGTCGGAGGGGGCGTCGGGAGAGGGGGTCGGCTAGTTGCAAGCCTGACAACAGCCCCGCAACTGCAATTGCTGCACCCGACCGCAACTGCATGTCCCCCAACATGGTTGCAACTCGACTTTTGTTTTTTCGGAGAGGGCGCCGGGAGAGGGGGGCGGGCCAGTTGCAAGCCCGACAACAACCTCGCAACTGCAAGTGCCGCATTCAACGGCAACTGCATGTCTTTTAACCCGACTGCAACTGGACTTTTTTGTTCTGTCGGAGAGGACGTCAGGAGAGGGGGCGGGCCAGTTGCAGGCTCGACAACAGCCCCGCAACTGCAAATGCCGCACCCGACCGCAACTGCGTGTTCCCCAACATGGTTGCAACTGGACCTTTGTTTTGTCGGAGGGGGCGGCAGGAGAGGGAGCGGGCCAGTTGCATGTCTGACACTAGGAATGCAACTGCAAGTGTCACAACCAACCGCAACTGCATGTATTCTAGTCCGACCACAACTGGACTTTTTTGTTTTGTCGGAGGGGCGCCGGTAGAGGGAGTGGGCCAGTTGCATGCCCGACAACATCCCCGCAACTGCAAGCACCGCACCCGACCCCAACTGCATGTCCCCCAACATGGTTGCAACTGGACCTTTGTTTTGTCAGAGGAGGCGGCGGGAGAGGGGGCGGGATGTACGACACTAGGAATGCAACTACAAGTGTCGCACTGAATTGCAACTGCATGTCTTCAACGCGATTGCAACTCCGTGGGGTTTTTTCGGGGGTGTGGGCAGTTGCAAGCATGCCACTAGGCACACAACTGCCAATGATGCACCCGATTGGAACTCTTTGGTGTTTGTCGGAGAGACAATTGCATCTCTATCACTAGGTCTGCAACTGCAAGTGTTGCACCCGACTGCAACTGCATTTTTCTTCAACGCGAACTATAACTTTGTGGTGTTTTGTCGAGGGAGGGAAGTTGTATGTCTACCACTAAGCACACAAGTATAGTGTCGCTCCGACTGCAAGTATATATTGTTTTCTGCAAGAGAAAGTCGCATGTCTCCCACTAGGTCTGCAGCTGCAAACGTCACCCAGGCTGCAAGTGCATGGCTTTAATGCGACTGCAACTCTATGGTGTGTTTGTCGGGGTTGGGGCAGTTGCATATCTGCCACTAGGGATGCAACTGCAAGTGTTGCCCCCTAGCTGCAACTGCATATCTTCAGCATGTCTTCAACACGGCGGTAACTTCGTGGTGTCTTGTCGGGAGGGGGCATTTGCATTTCTGACACTGAGCATTCAACTGCAAGTTTTGCTACTAACTACAACTCTGTGGTGTATTGTCGGGAGAGGGATAATTGCATGCCTGCCACTAGGCCTACAATTGCAAGTGTCATCTCAGACTACACCTACATGTTGCCCTAGTGCCTACTGATTAAGACTTATTTAAATCTCAATCGACTGGACCGTATCCACACCCCATTATTTACTTTGTTTTCATATTTAATATCTTTTTATTTTTATTTTTCTGTTTATCTGAAAAGAGGTGTTTTGATTTTTTTAAACGCCAGTTGCACCTCTGCATTGCATGTGTAACTGAATATGATTGGCTCTCTTATTTTTGTTAGTAGTACCATTGTCAATTTGTGGATGATAGCAAAATTACAAATAGATGAGACCCAATCAAAGAAAAAAAAATGCAAGGTAAAGTTATCATTAAATAATGCTAAATATTTTTCTAATTTCATGATGAATTTTTTCAAATAATATTGTAGATGAGACCCAATCTAAGAAAAATGACAAGGTAAAACCATCATTAAATAATGCTTAACATTTTTCTAATTTCATGATGAATTTTTTCAAATAATATTTTACATTTTCTAATGGCACTCTATTTTTAGAAAAATACATGATAAATATTTGTGAAAATGCATGAACATACTTTTTAAAAAATATCACGACTAATGCTAACATTTTCTAGAAACAAAAATAATATAAATATGAATGAAAGGAGAAAACTGAAAAGTAAAACCGGACAAAATTGATAGTTGACCGCATGTTAATTGTTTTTGCACGAACAACAAACTAATACATCTGGCCGGTGCACCACACGTAGTCAATGGAGCAGTAGCACGGAACAAAAATACTGCCCAATCTCTGGCCCAACGCAGCTCAAAAACACATAAAGCAAAGACAAACAGGGCAGCCCAAAAAGGAACCAGCTGCGACATGGTATGGGCTGGACAATAAAGCAAAAAAGAAAAAAAAGACGATGTCAGCCGATTGAGATTTTGCGAAGTCTCAGTCGACTGAGACGTAGACAAACCCTTAGTTAATATAGATGATGCAAATATTTTGTCATTGTTTTGACATGTACGGCCATACGTATGTTTAAGTAGACTAAGTAATTGCCCGTACGTTGCAACGGGATATACCTTGTACATTGGTGAGAATAAATTTTAGTGAATATTTATACGCAATCACCGTAATTTTCATATCATTAATGTTGGAGTTGTGTCGAATATAGTGTACGAGGTAGGTTACAGTTGGACCTGTAGTTGTATTGTGTTTAGATAGGATATGGAGTCGTGTCCAAGTAGGACACTTGTATCCTAGGCCTCTTTTATATAGCGGGGGTAGACACACGATGTAACCTATGCCAACATAATAGCACCGGAACGCAGGGGAAGCCGGCGGCATGTGCCGGTGTCCAGAGCGACCGGGTGCGGTATTGTAGCGGTGTCACGGGGAGGAACGCCCGTAGTCATGCCCCGGGGATGTAGCCATATCGGTGAACCTCGTTAACAAATCTCGGTGTCGTGCTTGTGTGATTACTTGGTTCTCGGATGATCAACGGAGTGCCTCGGAATTATTCTAACAAGTGGTATCATGAGCAAGGTTCGAGGAGGCAACAGATCATTGATCTAGAGGAAGGAACAGATGGATTCGTGGAATTAGTCAAACTCGATCGCGCACGGCGATTGGACAGAAAAAACTGATGGCACGGCGAGATGTTCTGTTCAGGTAGGCACGTGGAATCATCATGCTAGTATTTGGGCTGTTATAGACATCGTAAGGATTTGTTTGAGAAAAAAAATTGGCACAAAGACCAGTCAAGACCGGGATGCTATCAAGAAAGAAAAAGAGATAAGTCCAGTAGCTATATACGTGTGGTGTTCATACGGGAAGCCTGTGAGGGATTTTGATTTGGTTTTCTTTGCTGGTACACTTCTGTGTATGGATGGCATTGGTTACGGTGAAGGCTTGAGGAGTCTGGAGCGTGTCGCTGCAGCCGGACAAGGATGGCTGGGTCAGACTTGCCAGTCTGACGGATCGACGCAAGTCGGTTGGTACAGAAGACGGTGCGGGATCGGCGATGACGACATAGGAGCGTGATGCTGATGGTGACCGACTTTTGAGGCGTGAAAACACGTGGCACAAGCCCGGGGGCTTGTGTGGCTTCGACAAGACTATGGCGCGGGGTTGATTCAAGATGGCTTACGCATGTGAGCTTGAAGTCGACGGGGCGCAGGGGTGGACTAATCATCTACCATGGAGTCATGTTGAAGGTGGAGCTGGATTGAGGGGCTGCGACGTAAGGATCCAGGGAATCAAAGCCTATTCAGCAAGGGGAAAAAACGAGTGGCACGCTGTCGGTGTCAAAACCGGCGGATCTCGGGTAGGGGGTCCCGAACTGTGCGTCTAGGCCGGATGGTAACAGGAGGCAGGGGACACGAAGTTTTACCCAGGTTCGGGCCCTCTCGATGGAGGTAAAACCCTACGTCCTGCTTGATTAGTATTGATGATATGGGTATTACAAGAGTTGATCTACCACGAGATCAGAGAGGCTAAACCCTAGAAGCTAGCCTATGGTATGATTGTTGATGTGTATGTTGTCCTACGGACTAAAACCCTCCGGTTTATATAGACGCCGGAGAGGGTTAGGGTTACAAAAAGTCGGTTATAATGGTAGGAGATCTGAACATCCGTATCGCCAAGCTTGCCTTCCACACCAAGGAAAGTCCCTTCCGGACACGGGACGGAGTCTTCAATCTTGTATCTTCATAGTCCAGGAGTCCGGCCGAAGGTATAGTTCGGCTATCCGAACACCCCCTAATCCAGGACTCCCTCAGTAGCCCCTGAACCAGGCTTCAATGACGACGGGTCCGGCGCGCCGGCATTGCAAGGCGGGTTCCTCCTCCAAGTACTTCATAGAAGATCTTGAACACAAAGATAGTGTCCGGCTCTGCAAAATAAGTTTCCACATATTGCCATAGAGAGAATAATAATTTTAACACAAATCTAATCTGCTGACGCATTCCGTGGTGCGACACACCACGACCAAGCCTTTATCCGAGTCGTTTAATTATCCCACCTCAGCACGTTGTGCGAGGCGGTTTCCTTGGCACGTCTTGTTGAAGCAGAGATCGTGTCCCCTCATTTCGGGATTCTCAGCAATACGGGCGTGGGTAACCCAACCGCGCCTTTGATTACGGCGCTTGGAGATAAGTAAGTTTTACCAGGCTGGTGGGGACATGTAGTTGCGTCCACCCATATAAGGGGATAAGGATCCACCTTTTCACCCACGCCTTCTTCCTCCTCTGCCTATCCATTCTCGTGCACTCGAGCTCCAGCGCCCAAGTCCGCACTACCACCTCGACCTTCTCCAGTCATGTCCGGAGCAGGAGGCAAGTGGATGGTCTCCTCCGTCATGAAGGGGCACATAAAAAAGCTAAGGAAGGCCGGATACCTGGCCAGCGACATCGCGCACCGGCTCCCCGAAGAGGGGCAGCTCATCCCCACTCCTAGGCCCCATGAGAGGGTGGTATTTCTCCCCCATTTCCTTCGCGGACTGGGCTTCCCTCTGCATCCATTTGTCCGGAGGCTCATGTTCTACTACGGCCTGGATTTCCACGATCTGGCCTCGGACTTCATCCTCAACATCTTGGCGTTTATCGTCGTGTGCGAGGCTTTCCTCCGCATCCGCCCCCGTTTCAGCCTATGGCTAAAGACTTTCAACGTCAAGCCGAAGGTGGTGCGCGGCAGCCAGGCGGAGTGCGGCGGTGCCATGGTTGGCAAGATGGCCAACGTTCTATGGCTCGAGGGCTCCTTCGTGGAGACCTTGAAGGGGTGGCAGTCAGGGTGGTTTTACATCACCGAGCCACGCGACGCCGAATGGGTCGCACCCCCTGAGTTCTGATCCGGCCCCCCCACGCGGCTCACCTCCTGGAAGGAGACTGGCCTATCTTGGGGTAAAAAAGGAGAGCTGACCGGACTCCAAACATGCATCCAAACCCTGGTGGACAAGAGGCTCAAGCTTGTCAACATAGTCCAGGTTATGCTCGTCCGCCTGATCCTCCCGTGTCAACGACGGGCCTTCAACCTTTGGGAGTTCGACCCGGCGCAGCATCAAACTCTTAACAGGCTCTTCGACATGACGTACGAAGATTCCTGGAGGATGCTCTTCAAGGGCGCCGAGGCCCCCGCATCTGCTGCCGAGGATCGCGGATTCAGTACTCAGCGCCGTGCTCTGGCGGTAAGCTGTTTTTGTCTTTTTACAAGGTATCAGTTTTTCATAGTTTGACTCTATGCGGGATCTAAGCTCCTTTATATTTGACAGGATTGGGAGGTGACGTCCGGACAGATCGATTGTCCGGCTCCTTTGCCCGAAGGCCCAACGGACGTCTGTTTGGAGAAGCTGCTGGTTCCGGCACCCTACGTGGTGCCGGAGAAGAAGGCCAAGAAGAAGGCCGCGGGGACTCGAAGGAGTGCCCGGCGCCAGGAGGTGTTGGATTCATCATCCGGCGGCTCCGAGGCGCATTCCTCCCGTGAAGACGAGGAGGAAGGAGAAGAGACCTCTCCCCCTCCAACGGGAGGAGAGAAGAAAAGGAAGGCCGCCCTCTCTGAGGAGGCCGGAGGGTCCAAGAGAGGAAAAACCCATCCTCCGGACTACTCCCCCGACACCGACGACGGCGGAGAGGAGTGGCAGCCCAGGGCCAAGCCCCTGGCGAGATCGTAAGTATCCGGATACCGGAGTAATTCATAGTATTCGTTTTATGCACAGCTTTCCCTTACGTCGAATATGTTTATGCAGCCCACCCCAAGACCGGCTCGACACATCGTCGAGCGGCTCACTGGATCCGTCGGATGTGAACTCGCTTCCGACGGCTTCATCCCCCCGCCCTACGGATGACACCGAAGTGTTGTCCCAACAGGTTCCAAGCCGGGAGGAGGTGGTCCTGGAGGAGCCGCAAGGCGACCTCCCGGACTCTAGGAGTGAAGGGAATGAAACCCCTCAGGGCTCCAAGTCCGGCTCAAGGCCGGACACCACTCCGGAACCTTCAAAGGTTCCAGAGTCCGGCGGGGGACCTCCTTCCAAGAGGAACAAGCCCACCGTGCCGGTGACCCCCGTCCAACCGGGGGCGCCGGACAATCTGTTGGAGGTGCTCGAAGGCGCCTCCATCGACGAGGGACACAGCACTATTATGAGTGCGGTGGTCCAGAAGGTTCAGTCCGCCAAGAGCGGGCTGACTGAAGCTTGCACTAGCCTTTTAACAGGCTTTGAGGTAAGTAAAGAATGTTTAAATGATATTACCGCATAGACAGTAGCCCCTAATGCTCTATTGGGCGTTCGGGAAGAAAAGCCGAATAGAGGATCAAAGAATTTACAGGAGTCTAACAAAAGGAGTCAATATGCGTATGCAGGCTTCTCTGCTAGCGTCCGCCGCACTAACTGCGGAAGTGGACGTGCTGAAGCAGAGCCTCGAGAAGTCCGAGCAAGAGCTCGGGCGTGCCAAGAAGCAGCTCGAGGAGAAGGAAGGTAAGAAATACCCTATTTGAATATGTATATAAAAAAGGTGCAATTGCAAAAAAAATGACAGTATTGACATGGCTATTGTAGGGGCCACGTCTGAGGTGGCGACCCTTAAGCAAGCGCTGCTCGAGGCCGAGAAGAGTGCGGCCGTGGAGCGCACCGAGCAGGAGAGGTATGAGGCGGAGGTTAGCAAGGTGCGGCAAGAGCTCCAGGTTCTCATGAAGAAACATGAGAGTTTGGAGCTTGACTCGAAGACGCGAGCGTCCGAGCTCGCGGCAGCTATAGAAAATGCCAAGTCTGCCAAGATCGAGTCCCAGAAGACCCTCTAGGAGTTGGATGAGGTGAAGAAGATAGCGGCGGGTAAGGCATTTTTTATGCAAAGTAAACATATAAACATGAGTTACTTGATACTTACCCGAGTCCGGAGTTCTCCAGGGGCATTTGCAGATCTTCTCCGGAGTGTATCTAATGCCGCCGCATTCTATCGAGCCGAGGAGGGCAGCTCGACGGAGAAGGTGTTCTGGTCTCAGTATGTTGAGGCCGGACACCCCGTGCCCCTGAGCGACCAGCTGAAGCAACTGGTCGAGCTCCACAAGGCGGCTGAACAGGCCATGAAGGGCCTCCTAGTTTGGCTGTGGCCTGGAGAGGCCCTGCCTGGGAGCTATTTTGGGCTGGTGCGGCGGCTGGTGGAGGCCTGTCCAAGGCTCGAGGTTATCAAGCGCTCCGTCTGCATTGAAGGTGCCCGTAGGGCCCTTGCCCGTGCTAAGGTGCATTGGGGCAAGCTAGATGCTGAGAAGCTTGTGAAGGACGGGCCACCGCCTGGGAAAGAGCATCGCAAGCCCGAAAATTACTATAAGGATGTTCTGAAGGGTGCCCGCCTTGTGGCGGACGAATGTACTAGGGATGTAATTTTTGAGTAAAACTCGCTCATTTTGTCCTGTGCGCTGGAAACTTGTTCATATGCGCTTAGCAATGCTGTCTGAATTTAAAATATTACCTTCTGTGCGGCTGTTTATCAATTCTGAGCGATGGCGAGTCGTCGGCTTCTACCCCCATGCCGCTAGTGCTGGGGTGTTTGGGGATAAACCTGAGCACTCTTTTTCCCATGTTTGGGTCCTTCGAGGGAGGCGCTCAGCCCAGCGAACGAGGCAATCGGACTATAACGCGTGAACACTCTCACTTAGCCATAGAATTCTATAATTTTAAATTTCGGCGAAGCCCCTAGTATTCGGAAGACCGATTTTGGGGCGCTATCCACGCCTTGGCCGGACAGAGCCTACTCCTCGCCCAAAGTGGCATAAGTCTTTAGGGACTCGAAGAAACCTCTCGAACAGCGACCAGCTCTCGCTTCATCATGACAGTCAGTTTTAGCTTTCTCCACTGAGGTGCTCGGCCCAGCTCAACTGGGGCATAATCGCAGTGGTTCTCCTAGTGCTACCTTAGCCGATATAGCGGAACGTAAGGCACCAAAACATAGGAGCCGGGCAAACCCAACTATTGACCCAAGACATGATTCGGAGCCGATGCATATAATGCTATAAGTTCGGGGTGCCGCACTTGTCAAAGTGTTCGGACTTCTCACACCATATTGAGGGGTACTGAAGCCCCTGGCGTATTTTGGCCGTACCAGATTGTACGGATGCAACATGTCGTTAAGGAACATTTATTTATAAAAAGATAATGTGAAAATAGACAAAATCTATGCATTGTTTATTGAAAATAGTTGTGATCAAAGCAGAACGATACAAGTAATGCGAGAAACGTAATGTTGAACTATTTAGCATGTCTGCTCCAGGGGCAAGCTGCAGAATAGTATGCGGAGCAGGTATACTGCTCGTGATAGAGACCACATGTGATTTCCGTAATGCGGCATGGCTTGTCTTCTTCCCTGGTTCTTGCATCGTTTGTGCGGCAATTGAACTGCCGAACAGGCCTTCCGAAAAGTAGAGTCCTGAAAGTAAGAGAAAAGTAAAAAATCGGCAGCCCCTGGTGCGGTTTAAGCCGTGTTTTGGGCGTGCCGGGATGGTGCCCCTCCCCCTATGCCCATGGTATTTCCAGAGCGTAGTTATGTATGCGAAGTACTAGCGTCGCCTTTTTGCGGGGGTTGGGGTTGGGGCCGCATTGCTATGCCTGCTCGGAACGTGCCAGGCGGTCTTGTTGTAGGTTACTCCGGGCGCACTTGACTGTGTCCGGACGTTTAATGGCCGGACTGGAGAACTGCCTGGAGAGGCTGCTTTGTACTTCCGCTGCAAGGGCCGCCGTGTGCTCCTCCGTTCGGAGGGAGCATTCGGTGTTTCCATTGACCGTAATTACTCCTTGAGGGCCTGGCATCTTGAGCTTAAGGTATGCGTAGTGTGGGACCGCATTGAACTTGGTGAATGCGGTTCGCCCGAGCAGTGCATGGTAGCCACTGCGGAACAGGACTATGTCGAAGATTAACTCCTCGCTTCGGAAATTATCCGGAGATCCGAAGACCACTTCAAGTGTGACTGAGCCTGTACAGCTGGCCTCTACACCTGGTATTACACCTTTAAAGGTCGTTTTGGTGGGCTTAATCCTCGAGGGATCTATGCCCATTTTCCGCACTGTATCCTGATAAAGCAGGTTCAGGCTATTGCTGCCGTCCATAAGGACTCTAGTGAGATGAAATCCGTGAATAATTGGGTCGAGAACCAATGCGGCGAATCTGCCATGATGGATGCTAGTGGGATGGTCTCTTCGATCAAAGGTGATCGGGCAGGAGGACCATGGGTTGAACTTTGGGGCGACTGGCTCTACCGCGTATACGTCCCTTAACACGTGCTTCCGCTCCCTCTTGGGGACGTGGCTGGCGTATATCATGTTCACCGTCCGCACTTGTGGGGGAAAACCCTTCTGTCCATTGTTGTTCGGCGACCGGGGCTCCTCGTCGTCATCGCTATGCAGCCCCTTGTCCTCATTGTCGGCGCTTAATCTGCCTGCCTGCTTGAACACCCAACAGTCCCTGTTGTTGTGATTGGCCGGCTTTTCGGGGGTGCCATGTATTTGGCACAAGCGGTCGAGTATTCGGCCCAAGCTGGACGGGCCCCTAGGATTCCTTTTGAATGACTTTTTCCGCTGACTGGATTTAGAGCCTCTGAATCTGGCATTAACTGCCGTATCCTTAGCATTGTCGCTGTTGATGCGGCGCTTCTGCTGGTTGCGACGCGACCTGCCACTAATGTCCCTGGTGTCCGAACGACCAGGGTTCTTGGTCATATTGTTGCTACGAGCAAGCCAGCTGTCTTCTCCCGCGCAAAAGCGGGTCATGAGTGCCGTGAGTGCTGCCATAGATTTCGGCTTCTCCTGTCCTAGGTGCCGGGCAAGCCACTCGTCACGGATATTATGCTTGAAGGCTGCTAAGGCCTCTGCATCCGGACAGTCGAGTATTTGATTTTTCTTTGTTAGGAACCATGTCCAGAATTGCCTGGCCGATTCGTCTGGCTGCTGAATTATGTGGCTTAGGTCATCAGCGTCTGGGGGTCGCACATAAGTGCCCTGGAAATTGTCGAGGAATGCGCCTTCCAGGTCCTCCCAACAGCTGATTGACCCTGTTGGCAGGCTGTTAAGCCACTGCCGGGCTGGTCCTTTAAGCTTGAGTGGGAGGTATTTGATGGCGTGGAAATCATCGCCGCGGGCCATGTGGATATGAAGGAGATAATCCTCGATCCATACCACGGGATCTGTTGAGCCACCATATGATTCGATGTTTACGGGTTTGAAACCCTCGGGGATTTGATGATCCATTATTTCGTCTATGAAGCACAATGGGTGTGCGGCGCCTCTGTACTGGGCTATATCATGACGAAGCTCCAATGAGCTTTGTGTTGGAAATATGCCCTAGAGGCAATAATAAAATGGTTCTTATTATATTTCTTTGTTCATGATAATTGTCTATTGTTCATGCTATAATTGTGTTATCCGGAAATCGTAATACATGTGTGAATACATAGACCACAACACGTCCCTAGTGAGCCTCTAGTTGACTAGCTCGTTGATCAAAGGATAGTCATGGTTTCCTGACTATGGACATTAGATGCCATTGATAACGGGATCACATAATTAGGAGAATGATGTGATGGACAAGACCCAATCCTAAGCTTAGCTCAAAGATCGTGTAGTTCGTTTGCTGTAACTTTTCTGAATGTCAAGTATCATTTCCTTAGACCATGAGATTGTGCGACTCCCGGATACCGTAGGAGTGCCTTGGGTGTGCCAAACATCACAACGTAACTGGGTGACTATAAAGGTACATTACAGGTATCTCCGAAAGTGTCTGTTGGGTTGGCACGAATCGAGACTGGGATTTGTCACTTCGTATGACGGAGAGGTATCTCTGGGCCCACTCGGTAATGCATCATCATAATGAGCTCAATGTGATCAAGTGGTTGATCGCGGTATCATGCATTACGGTACGAGTAAAGTGACTTGCCGGTAACGAGACTGAACAAGGTATTGGGATACCGACAATCGAGTCTCGGACAAGTAACGTACCGATTGACAAAGGGAATTGTATACGGATTGATTGAATCCTCGACATCGTGGTTCATCCGATGAGATCATCGTGGAGCATGTGGGAGCCAACATGGGTATCCAGATCCCGCTGTTGGTTATTGACCGGAGAGTCGTCTCGGTCATGTCTGCATGTCTCCCGAACCCGTAGGGTCTACACACTTAAGGTTCGGTGACGCTAGGGTTGTTAGGAAGACTTGTATGTGATTATCGAATGTTGTTTGGAGTCCCGGATGAGATCCCGGATGTCACGAGGAGTTCTGAAATGGTCCGGAGGTAAAGATTTATATATGGGAAGTTGTCATATGGTCGCCGGAAAGTTTCAGGGGAAAATCGGTATTGTACCGGGGCCACCGGAGGGGTTCCGGGGGTCCACCGGGAGGGTCCACCTCTTCCGGAGGGCCTTATGGGCTGTATGGAGAAGGGAACCAGCCCAAGTGGGCTGGGGCGCCACACCCCCGTAGGGCCCATGCGCCTAGGGTTGGGGGAAACCCTAAGGGGGGGCGCCCCCTTGCTTGAGGGGCAAGCCCCCCTCCCTTTGGCCGCCGCCCCCCTCTAGATCTCATCTAGAGGGGGCCGCCCCCCTTCCCCTTTCCCCTATAAATAGAGGGGTGTGGGGAGGGCTGCAAAACAACACCCAAGGCGCAGCCCCTCCCCTCCCCAACACCTCTCCTCCTCCATAAGAGCTTGGCGAAGCCCTGCCGGAGTACTGCAGCTTCATCACCACCACGCCGTCGTGCTGCTGTTGGAGCCCTCTTCCTCAACCTCTCCCTCCTCCTTACTAGATCAAGGCGTGGGAGACGTCCTCGCTCCGTACGTGTGTTGAACGCGGAGGTGCCGTCCGTTCGGCACTAGGATCTTCGGTGATTTGGATCACGTTGAGTACGACTCCATCAACCCCGTTCTCTTGAACGCTTCCGCTCATGATCTACAAGGGTATGTAGATGCACTCCTCTCTCCCTCGTTGCTAGATGACTCCATAGATTGATCTTGGTGATGCGTAGAAAATTTTAAAATTCTGCTACGATACCCAACAGTGGCATCATGAGCTAGGTCTATGCGTAGTTACTATGCACGAGTAGAACACAAAGTAGTTGTGGGCGTCAATATTGTCAATTTGCTCGCCGTTACTAGTCTTATCTTGATTCGGCGGCATCGTGGGATGAAGCGGCCTGGACCAACCTTACACGTACGCTTACGTGAGACCGGTTCCACCGACCGACATCCACTAGTTGCATAAGGTGGCTGGCGGGTGTCTTTCTCTCCCACTTTAGTCGGATCGGATTTGATGAACAGGGTCCTTATGAAGGGTAAATAGAAATTGGCAATTCACGTTGTGGTTTTGGCGTAGGTAAGAAACGTTCTTGCTAGAAACCTATAGCAGCCACGTAAAAACTTGCAACAACAATTAGAGGACGTCTAACTTGTTTTTGCAGCAAGTGTTTTGTGATGTGATATGGCCAAAGGTTGTGATGAATGATGAATGATATATGTGATGTATGAGATTGATCATGTTCTTGTAATAGGAATCACGACTTGCATGTCAATGAGTATGACAACCGGCAGGAGCCATAGGAGTTGTCTTTATTTATTTATGACCTGCGTGTCAACATAAACGTCATGTAATTACTTTACTTTATTGCTAAAGCGTTAGCCATAGTAGTAGAAGTAATAGATGACGAGACAACTTCAAGAAGACACGATGATGGAGATCATGATGATGGAGATCATGGTGTCATGCCGGTGACAACGATGATCATGGAGCCCCGATGATGGAAATCAAAGGAGCAAATGATATTGGCCATATCATGTCACTATTTGATTGCATGTGATGTTTATCATGTTTTACATCTTATTTGCTTAGAACGACGGTAGCTTAAATAAGATGATCCCTCGTAATAATTTCAAGAAAGTGTTCCCCCTAACTGTGCACCGTTGCGAAGGTTCGTTGTTTCGAAGCACCACGTGATGATCGGGTGTGATAGATTCTAACGTTCGAATACAACGGGTGTAAGACAGATTTACACACGCAATACACTTAGGTTGACTTGACGAGCCTAGCATGTACAGACATGGCCTCGGAACACAGAAGACCAAAAGGTCGAGCATGAGTCGTATAGAAGACACGATCAACATGAAGATGTTCACCGATGTTGACTAGTCCGTCTCACGTGATGATCGGACACGGCCTAGTTAACTCGGATCATGTTATACTTAGATGACTGGAGGGATGTCTATCTGAGTGGGAGTTCATTTAATAATTTGATTAGATGAACTTAATTATCATGAACTTAGTCTAAAATCTTTACAATATGTCTTGTAGATCAAATGGCCCACGTTGTCCTCAACTTCAACGCGTTCCTAGAGAAAACCAAGCTGAAAGACGATGGCAGCAACTATACGGACTGGGTCCGGAACTTGAGGATCATCCTCATAGCTGCCAAGAAAGATTATGTCCTAGAAGCACCGCTAGGTGACGCACCCGTCCCACAGAACCAAGACGTTATGAACGCTTGGCAGACACGTGCTGATGATTACTCCCTCGTTCAGTGCGGCATTCTTTACAGCTTAGAACCAGGGCTCCAAAAGCGTTTTGAGATACATGGAACATATGAGATGTTCGAAGAGCTGAAAATGGTTTTTCAAGCTCATGCCCGGGTCAAGAGATATGAAGTCTCCGACAAATTCTTCAGCTGTAAGATGGAGGAAAATAGTTCTGTCAGTGAGCACATACTCAAAATGTCTGGGTTGCATAACCGCTTGACTCAGCTGGGAGTTAATCTCTCGGATGACGCGGTCATTGACAGAATCCTTCAGTCGCTTCCACCGAGCTACAAGAGCTTTGTGATGAACTTCAATATGCAGGGGATGGAAAAGAACATTCCTGAAGTATTTGCAATGCTGAAATCAGCACAAGTAGAAGTCAAAAAGGAACATCAAGTGTTGATGGTGAATAAAACCACTAAGTTCAAGAAAGGCAAGGGTAAGAAGAACTTCAAGAAGGACGGCAAGGGAGTTGCCGCGCCCGGTAAGCAAGCTGCCGGGAAGAAGCCAAAGAATGGACCCAAGCCCGAGACTGAGTGTTTTTATTGCAAGGGAAGTGGTCACTGGAAGCGGAACTGCCCCAAATACTTAGCGGACAAGAAGGCCGGCATCACGAAAGGTATATGTGATATACATGTAATTGATGTGTACCTTACTAGTACTCGTAGTAGCTCCTTGGTATTTGATACCGGTGCGGTTGCTCACATTTGTAACTCAAAGCAGGAGTTGCGGAATAAACGGAGACTGGCGAAGGACGAGGTGACAATGCGCGTCGGGAATGGTTCCAAGGTCGATGTGATCGCCGTCGGCACGCTACCTCTACATTTACCTACGGGATTAGTTTTAAACCTCAATAATTGTTATTTAGTGCCAGCTTTGAGCATGAACATTGTATCAGGATCTCGTTTAATATGAGATGGCTACTCATTTAAATCCGAGAATAATGGTTGTTCTATTTATATGAGAGATATGTTTTATGGTCATGCTCCGATGGTGAATGGTTTATTCTTAATGAATCTCGATCGTAATGCTACACATATTCATAGTGTGAATACCAAAAGATGTAAGGTTGATAATGATAGTCCCACATACTTGTGGCACTGCCGCCTTGGTCACATAGGTGTCAAATGCATGAAGAAGCTCCATGCAGATGGACTTTTAGAGTCTCTTGATTACGAATCATTTGACACGTGCGAACCATGCCTCATGGGTAAGATGACCAAGACTCCGTTCTCAGGAACAATGGAGCGAGCAATCAACTTATTGGAAATCATACATACTGATGTGTGCGGTCCAATGAGTGTTGAGGCTCGCGGTGGCTATCGTTATGTTCTCACCCTCACTGATGAATTGAGTAGATATGGGTATGTCTACTTAATGAAACACAAGTCTGAGACCTTTGAAAAGTTCAAGGAATTTTGGAGTGAGGTTGAGAATCAACATGACAGGAAAATCAAGTTCTTGCGATCAGATCGTGGGGCAGAATACTTGAGTCACGAATTTGGCACACACTTAAGAAAATGTGGAATAGTTTCACAACTCACGCCGCCTGGATGGTTTGTCCGAACGTCGTAATCGCACTCTATTAGATATGGTGCGATCTATGATGTCTCTTACCGATTTACCGCTATCATTTTGGGGCTATGCTTTAGAGACTGCCGCATTCACTTTAAATAGGGCTCCGTCGAAATCCGTTGAGACGACACCGTATGAAT
Source organism: Triticum urartu (assembly GCF_056163025.1). Taxonomy (NCBI): domain Eukaryota; kingdom Viridiplantae; phylum Streptophyta; class Magnoliopsida; order Poales; family Poaceae; genus Triticum; species Triticum urartu. The sequence goes on from NC_141879.1 coordinate 51,606,212, forward strand.
TATGGTTTGGGAAGAAACCTAAGCTGTCGTTTATAAAAGTTTGGCGATGCGCTGCTTATGTCAAGAAACTTCAACCTGAAAAGCTCGAACCCAAGTCAGAAAAATGCATCTTCATAGGATACCCTAAAGAAACTGTTGGGTATACCTTCTACCTCAGATCCGAAGGCAAGATCTTTGTTGCCAAGAATGGGTCCTTTCTAGAGAAAGAGTTTCTCTTGAAAGAAATAAGTGGGAGGAAGGTAGAACTTGATGAAGTATTACCTCTTGAACCGGTAAGTGGCGCAGCTCAAGAAAATGTTCCTGAGGTGCCTGCACCGACAAGAGAGGAAGTTGATGATGATGATCATGAAACTTCAGATCAAGCTGCTTCTGAACTTCGTAGGTCCACAAGGACACGTTCCGCACCAGAGTGGTACGGCAACCCTGTCTTGGAAATCATGTTGTTAGACAACGGTGAACCTTCGAACTATGAAGAAGCGATGGCGGGCCCGGATTCCGACAAATGGCTGGAAGCCATGAAATCCGAGATAGGATCCATGTATGAAAACGAAGTATGGACTTTGACTGACTTGCCCGTTGATCGGCGAGCCATAGAAAATAAATGGATCTTTAAGAAGAAGACAGATGCGGATGGTAATGTGACCATCTATAAAGCTCAGCTTGTCGCTAAGGGTTATCGACAAGTTCAAGGGGTTGACTACGATGAGACTTTCTCACCCGTAGCGAAGCTGAAGTCCGTCCGAATCATGTTAGCAATTGCCGCATTCTATGATTATGAGATATGGCAAATGGACGTCAAAACGACATTCCTTAATGGTTTCCTTAAGGAAGAATTGTATATGATGCAGCCGGAAGGTTTTGTCGATCCTAAGAATGCTGACAAGGTGCAAGCTCCAACGCTCGATTTATGGGCTGGTGCAAGCATCTCGGAGTTGGAACATTCGTTTTGATGAGATGATCAAAGCGTTTGGGTTTATGCAGACTTATGGAGAAGCCTGCATTTACAAGAAAGTGAGTGGGAGCACTGTAGCATTTCTCATATTGTATGTGGATGACATACTGTTGATGGGAAATGATATAGAATTCTTGGAAAGCATAAAGGCCTACTTGAAAAGGTGTTTTTCAATGAAGGACCTTGGAGAAGCTGCTTATATATTAGGCATCAAGATCTATAGAGATAGATCGAGACGCCTCATTGGTCTTTCACAGAGTACGTACCTTGACAAGATATTGAAGAAATTCAAAATGGATCAGTCAAAGAAGGGGTTCTTCCCTGTATTGCAAGGTACGAGATTGAGCATGGCTCAATGCCCGACCACGGCAGAAGATAGAGAGATGAGTGTCGTCCCCTATGCCTCGGCCATAGGGTCTATCATGTATGCTATGCTGTGAACTAGACCTGATGTAAACCTTGCCGTGAGTTTGGTAGGAAGGTACCAAAGTAATCCCGGCATGGAACACTGGACAGCGGTCAAGAATATCCTGAAGTACCTGAAAAGGACTAAGGAAATGTTTCTCGTTTATGGAGGTGACGAAGAGCTCGTTGTAAAGGGTTACGTCGATGCTAGCTTCGACACAGATCTGGATGACTCTAAGTCACAAACCGGATAGGTGTATATTTTGAATGGTGGGGCAGTAAGCTGGTGCAGTTGCAAGCAAAGCGTTGTCGCGGGATCTACATGTGAAGCGGAGTACATGGCAGCCTCGGAGGCAGCACAAGAAGCAGTCTGGGTGAAGGAGTTCATTACCGACCTAGGAGTCATACCCAATGCGTCGGGCCCCATGACCCTCTTCTGTGACAACACTGGAGCTATTGCCCTTGCCAAGGAACCCAGGTTTCACAGGAAGACCAGGCATATCAAGCGTCGCTTCAACTCCATTCGTGAAAGTGTTCAAAATGGAGACATAGAGATTTGTAAAGTACATACGGACCTGAATGTAGCAGATCCGTTGACTAAACCTCTCCCTAGAGCAAAACATGATCAACACCAGAACTGCATGGGTGTTCGATTCATCACAATGTAACTAGACTATTGACTCTAGCGCAAGTGGGAGACTGTTGGAAATATGCCCTAGAGGCAATAATAAAATGGTTATTATTATATTTCTTTGTTCATGATAATTGTCTATTGTTCATGCTATAATTGTGTTATCCGGAAATCGTAATACATGGGTGAATACATAGACCACAACACGTCCCTAGTGAGCCTCTAGTTGACTAGCTCGTTGATCAAAAGATAGTCATGGTTTCATGACTATGGACATTGGATGTCATTGATAACGGGATCACATCATTAGGAGAATGATGTGATGGACAAGACCCAATCCTAAGCATAGCTCAAATATCGTGTAGTTCGTTTGCTATAGCTTTTCCGAATGTCAAGTATCATTTCCTTAGACCATGAGATTGTGCAACTCCCGGATGCCGTAGGAGTGCCTAGGGTGTGCCAAACGTCACAACGTAACTGGGTGACTATAAAGGTACATTACAGGTATCTCTGAAAGTGTCTGTTGGGTTGGCACGAATCGAGACTGGGATTTGTCACTCCGTATGACGGAGAGGTATCTTTGGGCCCACTCGGTAATGCATCATCATAATGAGCTCAATGTGACCAAGTGGTTGATCACGGGATCATGCATTACGGCACGAGTAAAGTGACTTGCCGGTAATGAGATTGAACTAGGTATTGGGATACCGACGATCGAGTCTCGGGCAAGTAACGTACCGATTGACAAAGGGAATTGTATACGGATTGATTGAATCCTCGACATCGTGGTTCATTCGATGAGATCATCATGGAGCATGTGGGAGCCAACATGGGTATCCAGATCCCGCTGTTGGTTATTGACCGGAGAGTCCTCTCGGTCATGTCTGCATGTCTCCCAAACCTGTAGGGTCTACACACTTAAGGTTCGGTGACGCTAGGGTTGTAGAGATATTAGCATACGGTAACCCGAAAGTTGTTCGGAGTCCCGGATGAGATCCCGGACGTCACGAGGAGTTCTGGAATGGTCCGGAGGTGAAGATTTATATATAGGAAGTCAAGTTTCGGCTATCGGGAAAGTTTCGGGGGTAATCGGTATTGTACCGGGACCACAGGAAGGGTCCCGGGGGGTCCACCAGGTGGGGCCACCTATCCCGGAGGGCCCCATGGGCTGAAGTGGGAGGGGAACCAGCCCCTAGTGGGCTGGTGCGCCCCCTTGGGGCTCCCCCTGCGCCTAGGGTTGGAAACCCTAGGGGTGGGGGGCGCCACCCTTGCCTTGGGGGGCAAGGCACCCCCTTGGCGGCCGCCCCCCTAGGAGATTGGATCTCCTAGGGCCGGCGCCCCCGTTAGGCACCCTATATATAGTGGGGGGGAGGGAGGGCAGCCGCACCCAAGCCCCTGGCCTCTCCCTCTCCCTCCCGTGACACTCCTCCGTCTCCCTGCGCTTGGCGAAGCCCTGCCGAGATCACCGTTGCTTCCACCACCACGCCGTCGTGCTGCTGGATCTTCATCAACCTCTCCTTCCCCCTTGCTGGATCAAGTTGGAAGAGACGTCTTCCCAACCGTACGTGTGTTGAATGCGGAGGTGTCGTCCGTTCGGCACTTGGTCATCGGTGATTTGGATCACGTCGAGTACGACTCCATCAACCCCGTTCTCTTGAACGCTTCCGCGGGCGATCTACAAGGGTATGTAGATGCACTCCTCTCCCTCGTTGCTAGATGACTCCATAGATTGATCTTGGTGATGCGTAGAAAATTTTAAAATTCTGCTACGTTCCCCAACATAGCATACCCCGGATCCCGCCCCGCACAGCAAAATAACCGCCAAAATGCGGGCCGGGCGGAAAAACCTACCCGATCAGACCCCGAATCCCGCCTCGACCCGCAAATTTTTTTGAGGGGCGCGGCAAAATCGCGGCCCCAACCCGCGTATTCACGGGTTTCCCCCTCGTCGCCGCGGTGCCCTGCATCACAGAGAAGTAGTTGACGGGAGGGACATTTCAGCCCGTGCCTTTTCCTCACCTTCTTCCGCCGCCGACCGCCCTTGCTTCCGTCCGCCCGTCGCTGGCGATTTCGGCCAAATCTGCGGGCGGAATCGCGCTGCAGGGCCGTCCCCCATCCGCCTGTGCCGATACGCTGCACCGACCTGCCCGGATCCGGCAAGAAGATCCGCCCCTCGTCCCTGCCGCTGTCGGGGATCGACCACCGTCGAGCCCACCCTCGTCGCCGCTCGGGATCACCCGTCGCATCCGCCCCCCGGTTAGTGTTTGTTTTGTGATATTTTGCGAGCGGTATAGTTGATTGACGCACCAGTGCCGGTATGCATGTAGATGGAATTGACCCCGTGCGAGAAGTTCTTGCTCTCCAATTCATCCGACTCAGACGAATCGGATGTTGAGATCATGCTTGCGGGCTTAATGGGATATAGTGCATATCAAAAAATCTCCACAGCTATGCGGGTGATTGCATATGGCGTTCCGGCTGACTATGCCGATGAGTACCTTCGCATTGTTGAAGATACTATAATTGAGTCAGTGCGTAGATTTGCAAAAGTGATCATCCATGTCTTTGGTCCTGAGCTTTTCTTCAGACATACAAGGAGATTGAAAATGCAAACACACACTTTCAACTTCAGGAGGATCTCATTGAGCACGATTGGCAAAAGGGCTGGACAGTGACTCATTTTTGTATTCATTTGTATTTGTATTCATCACAAGTTCTGTATTGCATTATTTTAGTTTGATTCGGTCATTTGAATAATTATTTGTAATGTGGATGATTGTTGTATTATGTTGGATTTGAATAATTATTTAGTTTGCTTCCGTTTGTTGTATTATGTTGGATATGTTATTTGCGGGCCGATGAGATGCAGGATGCAGCGGTGCAAGAGCAGACACCGCAAAGCTGGCCCGTATCAAAGCATATTCCGTGAATATACTTCTATACAGGTCCGTTTGGGGGGTCTGCATCTGCGGCCGTCCTTGCCGGCCCGCAAAGGCCGTTTTCTGCGAACTGCAAACACGTTTTGCGGGCCAGTGGGATGCGGGGTATGTTAGAGTTGCTCTTATTGCACATCAAAGTGACTCAATCAAGCATAAAAAAAAGAAAACACCTGCACGAATCTCCGGGTAAAATCAATGACATAGGACTTAGATATGCAATACTTGGGACACATCTAGATGTGCCCTAATTATTGCACATCTAAGTGACTCAATCAAACATAAAAAAGGAAAAGAAAAAGTAAAAGAAAAAGAAAGGGAAAAAGAAAGAAAATACTAGCACGAATCTCCAGGACATAGGACTTAGATGTGCGCTACTTAGGGCACATCTAAATGTGCTTTAGCAAAAAATTAAACATTATTAATCACTCGTGTGCTAGTATAAGATTTGGAAGGAGATCCTCTTGCGTTCATGCTTTATATCCACACACATTCAGACTATTACAATAGGACATATACATACTGCTCAAACATCTAATGCGATACATAAATGAATATATTGACATCAAGAAATACATTCTTTTTCTAAGAGTTGAAAAATTTGACGTAAGGCGGAAGAGGGAACCTTACGGTTCTTTTAAGTAGTAGAGAATTTCTCTCTCTCTCTCTCTCTCTCTCTCTATATATATATATATATATATAGAGAGAGAGAGAGAGAGCCTGGGGGAGAAGAGGAGGGTGAGCAGATCTGTGGTGGTGGCATGGGAAGGAGAAAGCGTATGGAAGAGGAGGTTGGTTGCTCTGCGAAAGTGAGACAAATCCCTGATTTTTAGGGAGAACATAAACGTGATTGATCTGGGAAAATTGGTAATGACAAAAAAAAAATGGGTGCGGATGAGGACGTGGGTGGAAGAAATTTGTTGACGTAAGACAGCAGAGGGAACTTTACGGTTCTTTTAGATAGTAGAGATATATAATGTCATCTTGTTAACCACTGAAAAGAAGAAAACACCGTGAAAACCGGACCAATGAACCAACAGACAACAAAATCTAAGTCATCCAAATTTTACTGACCCCAGTACATAACGGACAGTCACAACAGGGAAAATCCACGCTACGACCGAAATTTATCTCATATACGCACACCTGTTTCTACACCATAGATCTTTGTGAGAGGTCCAAATAGTTGACCAAACGCTCCTGCCAAAAAACAAACAGTCGACCAAATGCAGCATCGCTCGCTCTGGGCCAGCCCACTTCAGCTTTCCATCGGGCGCTGTTCTACAATTTTATTTTCTTGGATTCTAACTCTTCGAATTTTCGATCGGTTTCTTCATAAAATACCAGCTGTTGGATTTGTTTTGAAAGATTTTTAGAAAATATTATGGCAAGATTAAAAAATATTCATGTAATTCTGAAAATGTTCACGTATGTAAATCATATTCTTAATTTTTTTAATATTCTCAAAACTAAATGTTTTCTCCTAAATTTATTTTTTCATGAAGTTTTCTTGGACAAAATTTATCTTTCTATTATATTTCTTTGAGACAATGATCTAACACATTTTATTTACTGAAATTTCTATTTATTTAATTAAACAAATAATAAAAATTAGGATAATAGCCTAGAATTCCGGGTTATTACATGACCCGCACGAGAGAAAAACCTAGATCAAAGGATCGGGAAAAAGACTCTCTAGGCTAGCCGATCAACACGACCGGTGAAGGAACCCTAGGTACGAGTGGTGTGGCCTTCGGTGGCGATCATGGAGATCGACCGCCCCGGGAGCGGCTTGGTGCGGAAGCGGCGACGGCAGCTAGTGTTGTGGATCCAGGTTAGGCTAATACCATGTAAGAGGATTGAGAGGGATTGGTAAATACCATGTAAAAGGATTGAGAGGGATTGGTATATATAGGAGTTACATGAAATAATATCAAATCAAATGGAGCGGTGAGGAACAGCATCCCTTTCGAAAGAATTGCACTTGGCGCAACCAGAAGAGAAAACGGCGCCTGGTACGAGTATAATCACTCGCACCGAATACCGTCACTGCTAGTGTCCTGGACTAGGGAGTGCGTACCACGACTTCTCATCGCCCGCAGGCTGCGGTGGGAGTGGACTACGGACGCGAGACAACCATATGCCTTATCACGTCTTGAAGGGGCTGTACGGGGATGAGTTTGCTGGACAGCTTGCCGGACTGCTCCATCCAGTTTTGTGGATACACCATTTAGAACTCTCAATGCAATGAAAGTTATGCAGCTTATAGTTCTCTGCATCTTGGCTGAGTAAAATTGTTTGATGAAAAGCAGTGTTTGCATGCACCTGCAATATGAAATGACATTCACTTCCGTCCCAGAAAAATACGTTCACTTTTTTCCCTGGAAAACTATTGAAGAAAAGTCAAAACACAATACAATATAATAAAGTGGTTGATTTTGTCAGATTAATTAGGGCTACCTGAAGCACCCGCATATAAGAAGAACATGACACTGTTAATAATAAGCAGACTAATGAACAATAAAAAACTTAAAGTTTCACAAAGTTTATACCAAAAATAGAGGGGTAAGAGGGAGCATGTTAAAACTGCTCTTTTTTTAATGTTAAGGTCCAGGGTTCTAGTCTCGCCCCGGCCTCTAAAATCTCAAAACCGGCCCTGCGGGCCCCCCTATCCAAGATCTATCGGATTTGACTTCATCATTGGTGGCCCATGCAGGTCCCTCTGAGTAGTCCCACGGTCCGATGACACTTATAACGGACGATCAGGGCAGCACCGGCGTGGTCGCAACGTTGGAACGTCCTCTCACCAAATCAGCCAGGGGTGGCTCCAGCGTGGGGTCGTGTAGGGGCGCCCGCCCCGGATAAATTTTTGAAACATTGGGTACCCCCCCCCCTCTCCTACTGATTTTGTCCCGGTAACTGATCACTAGCTATAGATGGGCCAATCTAGTAAGCCCAATAAAAATAATTTGCAAGATGATATTCCTCAAAGATTTAATCCAGCTGACGTTGAACTTGATCCGGGCCTTCGGAAACAAATTGAAGAGTATGGTACACCAGAAATCAGAGATGAAGTGAGAAGGGCGTATATCTCGAAAGGTGCATGTCAGCCTAAAGATCACGATTTTGAACGCAACGAAGATGGCAGCGTATTTAGAGAAGTATGGTATGAGGAGTTTGATTGGCTAGAGTATAGTGTAGCCAAAAAAATCTGCGTATTGTTTTCACTATTTTCTTTTCAAAAAACCAACAATCAGTTCAAAGTTTGGGGCTGATGTCTTCACCAAGGCTGGGTATACGAACCGGAAGAAAGCAGTCGAAAACTTCAGGCTCCATGTAGGCTCGACAAAGAGTGCTCACAACAATTCAAGAAGGCATTGTGAAGATTTTAAATATCAGAAGCAAAGTGTGGCATATGCAATGACTACTCAAACTGAGAAGGCACATATTGAATATGAGACCGATTGTTGGCTATTGTTGGTGTTGTAAGGTTTCTTCTTAGGCAAGGTCTTGCTTTTCGTCTTCATGATGAGTCTAAGAATTCAAGAAACAAGGGTAATTTTCTTGAGATGTTAGAGTGGTATGCTCAGAGATGTAAGGATGCAGCTGATGTTCTCTTTGATAATGCTCCTGGAAATCATCAGATGACTTGCCATGAAATTCAGAAGCAATTGGTGCAAGGTTGAGCTGAAAAAACTATTGAAGTCATGATGAATGAGCTTGGGGATGGTCAATTTTCACTTGTTGATGAATCCCGTAATGTGTCAATCAAGGAGCAAATGGCTGTGATTTTGAGGTTTTTAAATAAGCAAGGGGAGACTTTAAAAAGGCTGCTTTGTGTTGAGCATGTTGTTGACACCACATCTGCTTCTCTCAAACGATCTGTAGATAAAGTGTTTGCTACCCATAATTTGAGCATGTCTAGGCTGAGAGGGCAAGGATATGATGGAGCCTCAAATATGTGTGGGCAACTTAATGGCTTAAAGAAACTAGTGCTAGATGACAATCCTCATGCATTTTATGTGCATTGTTTCGCCCATCAGCTTCAACTAGTAGTTGTGGTTGTTGTGAAAGGAGTTCTTGCTGTTAGTGATTTCTTTGGCTATACAAATATCATTGTGACCACGGTAAGTGCATCTTGTAGAAGAAAAGATGCATTGCTGCAGAAACATCATGACAAGATTGTACTCCAATTGGAGGATGGGGAGATTATGAAGGGAAGGGGCAAACATCAAGAGACAACTATATAGCACGACCTGGTGATACACGTTGGGGATCACACCAGAGAACTCTAGTTCGTATCTATTAGATGTGGGACTCGATGATCCAAGTGCTACATGCTATTTGTTTAGATGGAGAAAATGATGACGACAAAGGCAAATCGTCAGGTTTGATGAAACAAATGGAAGTCTTTGAATTTGTACTCATATTGCACTTGATGATTAAAGTTCTTGGTCTAACTAATGATTTGTCACAAGCATTGCAACGAAAATACCAAAACATAGTCAGTGCAATGAACATGATTGTGTCTGTGAAAAGGTTATTGCAGCATTTGAGGGATGAAGGGTGGGAGCCACTTTTGGAGGCCGTAACTGCATTTTGTGTTCAGAGAGATATACCGGTGCCAAATATGAATGATAATATTTCAGCAAGGGGTTATCCAAGGAGTTCACATAAGTCAGTTACTTGCTTCCATCACTACAAGGTAGAAATATTCAATGAGGTGATTGATAGAAACATAGCCGAGATGAACAGTCGATTTAGTGAAACAACAACCCGATTATTGATTTTCCTTTCATGTCTAGATCCTAGAGACTCATTCGGTAGCTTTAACCATGACAAGATAATTAAGCTTGCAAGCATTTACTCAGCAGACTTTGATGCAGAAGAACAACAATTTTTGAGTGGTCAGCTTGACGTATACATTGATGTGATGAAAAGATTACCTATTTTTTGTGGTTGTGATAGTCTATCAAGTCTGTCTATCAAGTTAGTTCAAACTTAGGAATTTGCGTTTCCCATTGGTTTATTGACTCATCAAACTCGCATTGATATTGCCGGTAGCGACAACATCAGTTGAAAGGGCTTTCTCAGCCATGAATATAATAAAGACAGATTTGAGAAACAAGATAGGTGATGAATGGTTGAATGATATGATGGTTTGCTATGTTGAGTGAGATATATTTGCTGGGATTGAAGACAAGAAGATTATCAAACATTTTCATGGCCTAAGGAATCGTCGAGGCCATCTTCCAAATCCTCGACGTATATAACTACAACTTAATGGTAAACATTTGTCTTATCTTTTGTTTGAACAAATGGTATACTATGGTGAAATTTAGATTAATCTGGTTTTTTAAATATGTTTCAGGTACCTGATGGACTAGAAGATTAAATATTTGGGATAAACCATGGAGGATTTAGCCAACGGGAGTCCAAGTTAGACTTTATGTGCTTTTTGCATTACATTTTCCCTAGTTCTTGAGACATAAACTACTTTGATAAATTTATTGTGTTGACCGTCTTGCGTGCATGCATACTCTTGGCAAATTATTTTTCTGGATTGTCTTACTTGATTGTATTGTGGCTTCGATTCTTTGTTTTCTTTAAAAGTCCGCCTCTGGTAACTTCAAATCCTGGATCTGCCACTGAAATCAGCCAATCAGTCAGGTCGTATCAAAGTTCCAACTCCCCGCCTAGATATCAAACTCGATGGACTGAGGCTCGCCGTTGATTCCTCCGTCATGGTGTTAGGTCAGATCGATGAACCGCAATTCATGTTCATCCAGACACCGACGTCAAGTTGAGCTTGGAACGAATCTTACCCCTCGCGAGGCAAGACAATGTAAATGCTAGTCGCATATGAATGCAACATCAACGCTCGTACCCCCTCGTGTCGCCTCCCCTCGGCGACGCCAGGAAGCCAAAAAAACCAGCGCCACCAGCCTCCCTGGGCCATTCTCCTGCCGCCGCTGCCGCCGGCAAGGTCCGCGGTGAGGGCGGGCCCGGTGCTGATAACCCACAAGTATAGGGGATCGCAACGGTTTTCGAGGGTAGAGTATTCAATCCAAATTTATTGATTCGACACAAGGGGAGCCAAAAAATATTCTCAAGTATTAGCAGCTGAGTTGTCAATTCAACCATACCTGGAAACTTAATATCTGCAGCAAAGTGTTTAGTAGCAAGGTAATATGATAGTAGTGATAACAGTAGCAAAAGGTAACAGTACTAAAAGTAATGTTTTTGGTATTTTGTAGTGATGATAGCAATAGCAATGGAAAAGTAAATAAGCGAAGAACAATATATGGAAAGCTCGTAGGCAATGGATCGGTGATGGAGAATTATGCTGGATGCGGTTCATCATGTAACAGTCATAACCTAGGGTGACACAGAACTAGCTCCAGTTCATTGATATAATGAAGGCATGTATTCCGAATATAGTCATACGTGCTTATGGAAAAGAACTTGCATGACATCTTTTGTCCTACCCTCCCGTGGCAGCGGGGTCCTTACGGAAACTAAGGGATATTAAGGCCTCCTTTTAATAGAGTACTGGAACAAAGCATTAACACATAGTGAATACATGAACTCCTCAAACTACGGTCATCATTGGTAAGTATCCCGATTATTGTCACTTCGGGGTTAACGGATCATAACACATAATAGGTGACTATAGACTTGCAAGATAGGATCAAGAACACTCATATATTGATGAGAACATAATAGGTTCAGATCTGAAATCATGGCACTCGGGCCCTAGTGACAAGCATTAAGCATAGCAAAGTCATAGCAACATCAATCTCAGAACATAGTGGATACTAGGGATCAAACCCTAACAAAACTAACTCGATTACATGATAGATCTCATCCAACCCATCACCGTCCAGCAATCCTACGATGGAATTACTCACGCACGGCGGTGAGCATCATGAAATTGGTGATGGAGGATGGTTGATGATGACGATGGCGACGGTTTCCCCTCTCCGGAGCCCCGAACGGACTCCAGATCAGCCCTCCCGAGAGGTTTTAGGGCTTGGCGGCGGCTCCGTATCGTAAAACGTGATGATTTCTTCTCTCTTATTTTTTCTCCCCGAAACACAATATATGGTGTTGGAGTTGGAGTCGGAGAGGCAACAGGGGGCCCACGAGGTAGGGGGGCATGCCCTAGGGGGGCGGCGCGCCCCCACCCTCGTGGACAGGTGGTGGGCCCCCTGCCCTTCATCTTTTGTAGGTATTTTTCATATTTTCTGAAAAGTTGCTCCGTGAAGTTTCAGGTCATTCCGAAAACGTTTGTTTCTGCACATAAATAACACCATGTAATTCTGCTGAAAACAGCGTCAGTCCGGGTTAGTTCCATTCAAATCATGCAAGTTAGAGTCCAAAACAAGGGAAAAGTGTTTGGAAAAGTAGATACGACGGAGACGTATCAACTCCCCCAAGCTTAAACCTTTGCTTGTCCTCAAGCAATTCAGTTGACAAACTGAAAGTGATAAAGAAAAACTTTTACAAACTCTCTTTGCTCTTATTGTTGTAAATATGTAAAGCCAACATTCAATTTTTCAGCAAAGATTATAACTAACCACATTCGCAATAACGCATAGGTCTCAAGTTTACTCATATCAATAGCATAATCAACTAGCGAGGCATAATAATAAATCTCGGATGACAACACTTTCTCAAAACAATCATAATATGATATAACAAGATGGTATCTCGCTAGCCCTTTCTGAGACCGCAAAACATAAATGCAGAGCACCTTTAAAGACCAAGGACTGACTAGACATTGTAATTCATGATAAAGAGATCCAGTCAAGTCATACCCAATGTAAACTAACAATAATGAATGCAAATGACATCGGTGCTCTCCAACTGGTGCTTTTTAATTAGAGGAGGATGACTCAACATAAAAGTAAATAGATAGGCCGTTCGCAGAGGGAAGCAGGGATTTGTAGAGGTGCCAGAGCTCGGTTTTGAAACAGAGGTGAATAATATTTTGAGCGCTATACTTTCATTGTCAACATAACAACCAAGAGATGGCAATATCTTCCATGCTACACACATTATAGGCGGTTCCCAAACAGAATGGTAAAGTTTATACTCCCCCTTCCACCAACAAGCATCAATCCATGGCTTGCTCGAAACAACGAGTGCCTCCAACTAATAAGAGTCCCAGGGAGAGTTTTGTTTGTAATTATTTTGATTTAGTTTGCATAAATCATGGGACTGGGCATCCCGGTGACCAGCCATTTATCTCATGAGTGAGGAGCGGAGTCCACTCCTCTTGAGAATAACCCGCCTAACATGAAAGATACAGACATCCCTAGTTGATACATGAGCTATTCGAGCATACAAAACATGATATTTATTTGAAGGTTTAGAGTTTGGCACATACTAATTTACTTGGAACGGCAGGTAGATACCGTATATAGGTAGGTATAGTGGACTCATGTGGAATAACTTTGGGGTTTATGGAGTTGGATGCACAAGCAATATTCCCGCTTAGTACAGGTGAAGGCTAGCAAAAGACTGGGAAGCGACCAGCTAGAGAGCGACAACAGTCATGAACATGCATTAAAATTAATCAACACTGAATGCAAGCATGAGTATGATATAATCCACCATGAACATAAATATCGTGAAGGCTATGTTGATTTTGTTTCAACTACATGCGTGAACATGCGCCAAGTCAAGTCACTTAAATCATTCAGAGGAGGATACCACCCTATCATACCACATCATAACCATTTCAATAGCATGTTGGCACGCAAGGTAAACCATTATAACTCATAGCTAATCAAGCATGGCACAAGAAACTATGATCTCTAGTTGTCATTGCAAACATATTTATTCATAATAGGCTGAATCAGGAACGATGGACTAATCATATTTACAAAAACAAAAGTGGTCAAGTTCATACCAGCTTTTCTCATCTCAGCCAGTCCATCATATAACATCATAATTGCCTTTCACTTGCACGATCGAATGATGTGAATAATAATAATAGTGCACGTGCATTGGACTAAGCTGGAATCCGCAGGCATTCAATAAATAGGAGAAGACAAGGCAATATGGGCTCTTTTGTCAGATCGACAATAATGCATATAAGAGCCACTTCAACAATTTAATTATGGTCTTCTCCTATCGACCCCCAAAGGAAAGAAAGGGAATAAAACTATTTACACGGGAAAGCTCCCAACAAGCAGAAGAAGAACATGAAATCTTTTTGGGTTTTCTTTTTAATTACTACTACAAGCATGGAAATTAAACAAACTAAAAGCTACAACTAATTTTTTTGGTTTTTTCTTAAGGTTAATTAAACACACAAGAAGAAAGCATAAAAGGGAAATGAACTAGCATGGATGATACAATAAAAAATTATAAGCACCGACATCTAGCAATGAGTGTGTGAACATAAATTTAATGTCGGTGGGAAATACGTACTCCCCCAAGCTTAGGCTTTTGGCCTAAGTTGGTATATGGCCACGGCTGGCCTGGAGGATATCCATAATAGTAGTTGGGGTCGTACTGAGAAGAAGAAGAGGAAGACTCCGATTGCCACTGGCTGACAATCATCTCCGGATCCCACTGGTAATTAGACTGTCGTGAAGGATCAACTTGTGGTTCCGGCTCTGGCTCCACGGCTGGTGCAGGGTTCCGTGTAATGCCCCGAGACCGATGTGCCAGGTGTCCTCCAGTTATTCGCTGTGGTTGCCTTGTTGCTTGCGTGTCATGCATCTCATATCATGTCATCATGTGCATTGCATTTGCATACATGTTCCTCTCATGCATCCGAGCATTTTCCCCGTTGTCTGTTTTGCAATCCGGCGCTCCTATGTCATCCGGTGTCCCTTTCTACCTCTTTTCGTGTGCAGGTGTTAAACGTTTTAGGATTGGACCGAGACTTATCATGCAGCCTTGGGTTACTATCGGTAGACCGCCTGTCAAGTTTCGTACCATTTGGACTTTGTTTGATACTCCAACGGTTAACCGTGTGTGTTGCAGCCCAACACCCCACCAAAGTGGCCCAAAACCCACCTAAACCCCCTCCATCCTCTCGGTCGTTCGATCACGATCGCGTGGCCGAAAATCGCACCTCATTTGGAGCTTCCTAGCTCCCTCTACCTATAAATATGTGCTCCCCTCCCGAAATTCGCTCAGATCAAACCCTAGTCCTCTTCCACCTCGCGCCCGGACATTTCTTCCACCGACGGACATGTCCGCCCTCCACCTCGCTCTGGCCAGTGGCGTCGCGCCACGTCACCCCACCGCCGCCGCCAACCAACCAGGCACCGCCACCTCAGCGCGCCACCTACCTCTCTCTCCTCCCGCGCCGCCAGGCCCGCCGTGGCCCGGGTTGGGCCCTCCGGGCCCGCTCGCCCGAGCCGGCCGCCCGATGGCACTCGAGCGCTGCCCGCCGCCCTTCGCCCGCTCGCCGCCTGCGCTGCTCCGCCGCCGCGTGCCCGCGCCACTCCGGCCGCGCCGCCCCGCTCGCTCGCCGGCCCACCGCGCCGCCCCGCGGCCCTACCTCGCCACCCGTCGCCTCCCAGGCGAGCTCCAGCCCGGATCCGACGAGATCCGGTGGAGGGAGCCCCGGATCCGACCTCCCCGACCCTCTCCGACCAACTCCGGTGAAGCTCTGGCCAGATCCGCCGCCATCATCGATCCCCGCGCCGCGTTGACTTTTTCGCGGGGTAAAATTCTCACGAAGTCTCAGTAACTTTGTGAATACTTTGACATGCCATAACTTCCTCATCGTAGCTCCTATTTGTGCGTGTAGCATATCAAAATGTTCTTGTCGACGAGTACATCATTTCATCTCATTGCATCATTTTCATTTGAGCTCATCTTGATGCCCGAAATTCTACTGGAAGAAGGCTATGTGATGATTGTTTCAGATCTGTTTCAGCAAATGGTCTTTTGTCATTTTTGCCATGATTAATGTGGGCATGCTATGATCCTGAGCTCTACATGTGTTTTGTAGAATGCCATCCATCTTTACAGGGGTGTATGCCATGTATTTTTGTGATCTTTGAGGTGACTAGCACAAGCATGCAAAGTAGCTTACTCAATGATGCTGATTTCAGGGACTTATAATTTCACTAAGTCCTTGTGCTGTTATTGTTCTTATGCCATATGTTCATGTTGTTTCCTAGTGATCCGTGCCTCTTTTGAGGATGATTAGTAAGGATGTTTTGTAGATATTGTGGTGCTCTATCCATCCATGTCTTTGTTTGCATTTATGGAGACCCTAGCTTGAGTCAATCGAGCTCTACTTTTGCTATAAAATGTTTCTGGCAGATTGTTAACATGTTTAGCGATTTTGCCGAGCTTGTTGTTGATCCATGCATGCTATGTTGTTGTTCTTGCCATGTATAGCTTCTATGCCATGTCTTCTTGATGGGTGTATGCTTAGTTTGTCATGCCATGCTTTCTAGCGAGTGTATCGAGCTCGTAAACATGCCTACTTGTTAACTGTTTTGCATGCTCCAGTTTTTCACCAAGTCTGAATCCGTTTTCGTTAATTGCTATGTTCACATGCTTGCAATTGTATTTTCTGATCCCTTTTGTCTCATGGTCACTAAGGGACTTTTGTTATATGCTTTGAGTAGCTTTATGCCATGCCTTGCTTTGCCATGATATGTTCCTTTAGCATGTAGTTTTCATGATCTCAACATTGCTCCTGATGATAAATTCCTGACTTGTTATTTCACCAAGTCTGAAACCTGTTATCTTTTGCACTTTTGCCATGCTTGTTTGAACCTGTTAATGAGTGAATTAACCATAGCTCAGTGTTCATATTTTGTAAAGCATCATGAGTGGATCCCTGCTGTATTTTTTGTCATGTTTGAGTGCTGTAGCATATTTATCTTGATGCATTTAGATGGCTACTTGCTGTTTATCGCAGACCAGTGCCATATTTGTTTTGCTTGCCATTTCCAAACCGTGCATCCGATTCCGGTGATCTTTATATCGATTTCAATCGAAATCTCCTCATCTTTCCAGTGGCACTATTGGTTTTCCAAGTTGAGGCCAGGTTCAATCATTTCCTTTCCAAATCATGCATATGCACCGCATACCGCATCCCGCATATCATGCCATGTTCATGTGTTGGTTGTTTACTATGTTGTGTGCTTCTTTCCGGTGTTGCTTCTTAGGGTTGGTTCCGATAATGTCGCGTTTGTGAGGACCTGTTCGACTATGTCCTTTTGTCTTCTTCATGGACCCGTTCTTATTCCTTGCGGGATTTCAGGCAAGATGACCATACCCTCGAAATCACTTCTATCTTTGCTTGCTAGTTGCTTGCTCTTTTGCTATGCCTATGCTGCGATACCTACCACTTGCTTATCATGCCTCCCATATTGTTAAACCAAGCCTCTAACCCACCTTGTCCTAGCAAACCGTTATTTGGCTATGTTACCGCTTTGCTCAGCCCCTCTTATAGTGTTGCTAGTTGCAGGTGAAGATTGGAGTTTGTTCCTTGTTGGAACATGTTATTTTGTTGGGATATCACAATTTCTCTTATTTAGTTAATGCATCTATATACTTGGTAAAGGGTGGAAGGCTCGGCCTTATGCCTGGTGATTTGTTCCACTCTTGTCGCCCTAGTTTCTGTCATATCGGTGTTATGTTCCCGGATTTTGCGTTCCTTACACGGTTGGGTTATAATGGGAACCCCTTGACAGTTTGCTTTGAATAAAACTCCTCCAGCAAGGCCCAACCTTGGTTTTACCATTCACCACCTAGCCTTTTTCCCTTGGGAGTCGCACATCCCGAGGGTCATCTTTATTTTAAACCCCCGGGCCAGTGATTGTCTAAGTGTTGGTCCAACCCAGAGCACCGTGCGGGGCCGTCCCTTGGCAACTTGGGTTACGTTGGCTCCCGTACGCTTAGCTTATCCGGTGTGCCCTGAGAACGAGATATGTGCAGCTCCTATCGGGATTTGTCGGCACAGCGGGTGGTCTTGCTGGACTTGTTTTACCATTGTCGAGGATGTCTTGTAACCGGGATGCCGAGTCTGATCGGATTGTCTTGGGAGAAGGAATATCCTTCGTTGACCGTGAGAGCTTGTGATGGGCTAAGTTGGGACACCCCTGCAGGGATTTGAACTTCCGAAAGTCGTGCCCGCGGTTATGGGCAGATGGGAATTTGTTAATGTCCGGTTGTAGAAAACCTGAAGTTGATCTTAATTAAAATACATCAACCGCTTGTGTAACCGTGATGGTCTCTTCTCGGCGGGGTCCGGGAAGTGAACACGGTGTTGGAGTTATGTTTGACGTAGGTTGTTCTAGGATTACTTCTTGATCATAGTTGTTCGACCGTGCTTTTGCCTTCCCTTCTCGCTCTCATTTACGTTGTTAGCCACCAAATATGCTAGTCGCTTGCTGCAGCTCCACCTCATACCTTTTACCTTACCTATAAGCTTAAATAGTCTTGATCGAGAGGGTGTGAGATTGCTGAGTCCCCATGACTCACAAATACTTCCAAAAACCAGCTTGCAGGTGCCGATGATATTGTGCAGGTGACGCAACCAAGCTCAAGGAGGAGCTCTATGAAGATCTTGTCCTTTGTGTTGTTCCGTGTTCAGTTGATCAGTAGTGGAGCCTAGTTGGGACGATCGGGGATCTGTGTAGCATTTGGGGTAGTCTTCTTTTATTTTGGTTCCATAGTCGGACCTTGATTGTATCTGGATGATGTAATGCTTTATTCATGTTTTGTGTGAAGTGGCGATTGTAAGCCAACTATGTATCTCTTTCCCGTATGTATTACATGGGTTGTGTGAAGATTACCTCACTTGCGACATTGCTTTCAATGCGGTTATGCCTCTAAGTCATGCTTCGACACGTGGGAGATATAGCCGCATCGAGGGCGTTACAAGTTGGTAATCAGAGCCTTCCCTGACCTTAGGAGCCCCTTGCTTGATCGAATCGTTGGCGTTGTTGAGTCTAGAAAAATGTTTTGAGTCATTTAGGATTATATATATCGGAGAGTTAGGACTTCTTTTTACTCCTCAGTCCCTTCGTCGCTCTGGTGAGGCATCCTGACGTAGAGTTTTGACTCTTCTCTTCTCAAATTTCACAAAAAAAATTAGGATCACGCGGGTATCTTGGAATCGTTCCGATGGTTTTGTGACGAGAACATTGTTCTTGGTGCCTCCTGTCATTTAGGGGTTGTGGCAGTGTCCCGGGGAGTTGAGCTCCGAGGTGTTGTCGTCACAATTTTATCATTGCAGTTCTGGAATACCTGAGGTTCGCCGACATCGAAAATCTCTTTTATGCAGTTGTTGGTGAGATAACCTCGACACCACCCAGTACTGGGGCGGGAGTTCAGGAGTATTGCCATAACTCGTATAACGGATGCTTTTCGAAGGTTGAGGTAAACGATTTCCGAAGGTTTCTTGGTTATGTGTTGAAGGATGGATACAGCTGGATGTAGGATTTGCTAGTTTGGGTGAGATATTATGCTTCCCCTGTATCCCCAACACCTGATTGCATAACCGGAAAGTTTTGGGAGTTTATAAGTGGGAATTCAAGTAGCTCTTAGGATATCTTTCCGGCAGATGTATGATATGAAATTGGGGTTCGACGTCTAGTGGTCCGCCTATCCAGGGTTGGTTTTACAGTGGTCTCGTTGTGTCTTAAAGAGTCCTTGGCTATGCTGACTCGGGGGTCCCGGATGAGATCCCGCACGTCACGAGGAGTTCCGGAATGGTCCGGAGGTGAAGATTTATATATAGGAAGTCAAGTTTCGGCCATCGGGAAAGTTTCGGGGGTAATCGGTATTGTACCGGGACCACCGGAAGGGTCCCGGGGGGTCCACCGGGTGGGGCCACCTATCCCGGAGGGCCCCATGGGCTGAAGTGGGAGGGGAACCAGCCCCTAGTGGGCTGGTGCGCCACCCTTGGGCCTCCCCCTGCGCCTAGGGTTGGAAACCCTAGGGGTGGGGGCGCCACCCTTGCCTTGGGGGGCAAGGCACCCCCTTGGCCGCCGCCCCCCTAGGAGATTGGATCTCCTAGGGCCGGCGCCCCCCTTAGGCACCCTATATATAGTGGGGGGGGAGGGCAGCCGCACCCAAGCCCCTGGCCTCTCCCTCTCCCTCCCGTGACACTCCTCCGTCTCCCTGCGCTTGGCGAAGCCCTGCCGAGATCACCGTTGCTTCCACCACCACGCCGTCGTGCTGTTGGATCTTCATCAACCTCTCCTTCCCCCTTGCTGGATCAAGTTGGAAGAGACGTCTTCCCAACCGTACGTGTGTTGAACGCGGAGGTGTCGTCCATTCGGCACTTGGTCATCGGTGATTTGGATCACGTCGAGTACGACTCCATCAACCCCGTTCTCTTGAACGCTTCCGCACGCGATCTACAAGGGTATGTAGATGCACTCCTCTCCCTCGTTGATAGATGACTCCATAGATTGATCTTGGTGATGCGTAGAAAATTTTAAAATTCTGCTATGTTCCCCAACAGTGGCATCATGAGCTAGGTCTATGCGTAGTTACTATGCACGAGTAGAACACAAAGCAGTTGTGGGCGTCGATATTGTCAATTTGCTTGCCGCTACTAGTCTTATCTTGATTCGGCGGCATCGTGGGATGAAGAGGCCCGGACCAACCTTACACGTACGCTTACGTGAGACCGGTTCCACCGACTAACATGCACTAGTTGCATAAGGTGGCTGGCGGGTGTCTATCTCTCCCACTTTAGTCGGATCGGATTCGATGAACAGGGTCCTTATGAAGGGTAAATAGAAATTGGCAATTCACGTTGTGGTTTTGGCGTAGGTAAGAATCGTTCTTGCTAGAAACCTATAGCAGCCACGTAAAAACTTGCAACAACAATTAGAGGACGTCTAACTTGTTTTTGCAGCAAGTGTTTTGTGATGTGATATGGCCAAAGGATGTGATGAATGATATATGTGATGTATGAGATGATCATGTTCTTGTAATAGGAATCACGACTTGCATGTCGATGAGTATGACAACCGGCAGGAGCCATAGGAGTTGTCTTTATTTATTTATGACCTGCGTGTCAACATAAACGTCATGTAATTACTTTACTTTATTGCTAAAGTGTTAGCCATAGTAGTATAAGTAATAGATGACGAGACAACTTCAAGATGACACGATGATGGAGATCATGATGATGGAGATCATGGTGTCATGCCGGTGACAACGATGATCATGGAGCCCCGAACATGGAGATCAAAAGGAGCAAATGATATTGGCCATATCATGACACTATTTGATTGCATGTGATGTTTATCATGTTTACATCTTATTTGCTTAGAACGATGGTAGCTTAAATAAGATGATCCCTCGTAATAATTTCAAGAAAGTGTTCCCGCTAACTGTGCACCATTGCGAAGGTTCGTTGTTTCGAAGCACCACATGATGATAGGGTGTGATAGATTCTAACGTTCGAATACAACGGGTGTAAGACAGATTTGCACACGCAATACACTTAGGTTGACTTGACGAGCCTAGCATGTACAGAGATGGCCTCGGAACACGGAAGACCGAAAGGTCAAGCATGAGTCGTATAGAAGATACGATCAACATGAAGATGTTCACCGATGTTGGATAGTCCGTCTCACGTGA
The DNA here is from genome assembly GCF_056163025.1 of Triticum urartu. Taxonomy (NCBI): domain Eukaryota; kingdom Viridiplantae; phylum Streptophyta; class Magnoliopsida; order Poales; family Poaceae; genus Triticum; species Triticum urartu. The sequence goes on from NC_141879.1 coordinate 51,627,729, forward strand.
TGATCGGACACGGCCTAGTTAACTCGGATCATGTTTCACTTAGATGACTGGAGGGATGTCTATCTGAATGGGAGTTCATTGAATAATTTGATTAGATGAACTTAATTATTATGAACTTAGTCTAAAATCTTTACAATATGTCTTGTAGATCAAATAGCCCACGTTGTCCTCAACTTCAACGCGTTCCTAGAGAAAACCAAGCTGAAAGACGATGGCAGCAACTATACGGACTGGGTCCGGAACCTGAGGATCATCCTCATAGCTGCCAAGAAAGATTATGTCCTAGAAGCACCGCTAGGTGACGCACCTGTCCCAGAGAACCCAGACGTTATGAACGCTTGGCAGTCACGTGCTGATGATTACTCCCTCGTTCAGTGCGGCATGCTTTACAGCTTAGAGCCGGGGCTCCAAAAGCGTTTTGAGAGACAGGGAGCATATGAGATGTTCAAAGAGCTGAAAATGGTTTTTCAAGCTCATGCCCGGGTCGAGAGATATGAAGTCTCCGACAAGTTCTTCAGCTGTAAGATGGAGGAAAATAGTTCTGTCAGTGAGCACATACTCAGAATGTCTGGGTTGCATAACCGCTTGACTCAGCTGGGAGTTAATCTCTCGGATGACGCGGTCATTGACAGAATCCTTCAGTCGCTTCCACCGAGCTACAAGAGCTTTGTGATGAACTTCAATATACAGGGGATGGAAAAGACCATTCCTGAGGTGTATTCAATGCTGAAATCAGCAGAGGTGGAAATCAAAAAGGAACATCAAGTGTTGATGGTGAATAAAACCACTAAGTTCAAGAAAGGCAAGGGTAAGAAGAACTTCAAGAAGGAAGGCAAGAGAGTTGCCGCGCCCGGTAAGCAAGCTGCCGGGAAGAAGCCAAAGAATGGACCCGAGCCCGAGACTGAGTGTGTTTTATTGCAAGGGAAGTGGTCACTGAAAGCGGAACTGCCCCAAATACTCAGCGGACAAGAAGGCCGGCAACACTAAAGGTATATGTGATATACATGTAATTGATGTGTACCTTACCAGTACTCGTAGTAGCTCCTGGGTATTTGATACCGATGCGGTTGCTCACATTTGTAACTCAAAGCAGGAGCTGCGGAATAAGCGGAGACTGGCGAAGGACGAGGTGACGATGCGCGTCGGGAATGGTTCCAAGGTCGATGTGATCGCCGTCGGCACGCTGCCTCTATATTTACCTACGGGATTAGTTTTAAACCTCAATAATTGTTATTTAGTGCCAGCTTTGAGCATGAACATTGTATCAGGATCTCGTATAATTTGAGATGGCTACTCATTTAAATCCGAGAATAATGGTTGTTCTATTTATATGAGAGATATGTTTTATGGTCATGCTCCAATGGTGAATGGTTTATTCTTAATGAATCTCGAGCGTAATGTTACACATATTCATAGTGTGAATACCAAAAGATGTAAAGTTGATAATGATAGTCCCACATACTTGTGGCACTGACGCCTTGGTCACATAGGTGTCAAACGCATGAAGAAGCTCCATGCATATGGACTTTTGGAGTCTCTTGATTACGAATCATTTGACACGTGCGAACCATGCCTCATGGGTAAAATGACCAAGTCTCCGTTCTCAGGAACAATGGAGAGAGCAACCGACTTATTGGAAATCATACATACTAATGTGTGTGGTCCAATGAGTGTTGAGGCTCGCGGTGGCTATCGTTATGTTCTCACCCTCACTGATGACTTGAGTAGATATGGGTATGTCTACTTAATGAAACACAAGTTTGAGACCTTTGAAAAGTTCAAGGAATTTCATAGTGAGGTTGAGAATCAACGTGACAAGAAAATCAAGTTCTTGCGATCAGATCGTGGGGGAGAACACTTGAGTCACGAATTTGGCACACACTTAAGAAAATGTGGAATAGTTTAACAACTCACGCCGCCTGGAACACCTCAGTGTAACGGTGTGTCCGAACGTCGTAATCGCACTCTATTGGATATGGTGCGATCTATGATGTCTCTTACCGATTTACCACTGTCATTTTGGGGCTATGCTTTAGAGACTGCCGCATTCACTTTAAATAGGGCTCCGTCGAAATCCGTTGAGACGACACCGTATGAATTATGGTTTGGGAAGAAACCTAAGCTGTTGTTTCTAAAAGTTTGGGGATGCGATGCTTATGTCAAGAAACTTCAACCTGAAAAGCTCGAACCCAAATCAGAAAAATGCGTCTTCATAGGATACCCTAAAGAAACTATTGGGTATACCTTCTACCTCAGATCCGAAGGCAAGATCTTTGTTGCCAAGAATGGGTCCTTTCTAGAGAAAGAGTTTCTCTCGAAAGAAATAAGTGGGAGGAAAGTAGAACTTGATGAAGTATTACCTCTTGAACCGGTAAGTGGCGCAGCTCAAGAAAATGTTCCTGAGGTGCCTGCACCGACTAGAGAGGAAGTTAATGATGATGATCATGAAACTTCAGATCAAGTTACTACTAAACTTCGTAGGTCCACGAGGACACGTTCCGCACCAGAGCGGTACGGCAACCCTGTCTTGGAAATCATGTTGTTAGACAACGGTGAACCTTCGAACTATGAAGAAGCGATGGCGGGCCCGGATTCCGACAAATGGCTGGAAGCCATGAAATCCGAGATAGGATCCATGTATGAAAACAAAGTATGGACCTTGACTGACTTGCCCGATGATCGGCGAGCCATAGAAAATAAATGGATCTTTAAGAAGAAGACAGACGCGGATGGTAATGTGACCATCTATAAAGCTCGACTTGTCGCTAAGGGTTATCGACAAGTTCAAGGGGTTGACTACGATGAGACTTTCTCACCCGTAGCGAAGTTGAAGTCCGTCCGAATCATGTTAGCAATTGCCGCATTCTATGATTATTTGATATGGCAAATGGACGTCAAAATGGCATTCCTTAATGGTTTCCTTAAGGAAGAATTGTATATGATGCAGCCGGAAGGTTTTGTCGATCCTAAAGATGCTGACAAGGTGTGAAAGCTCCAACGATCGATTTATGGGCTGGTGCAAGCATCTCGGAGTTGGAACATTCGTTTTGATGAGATGATCAAAGCGTTTGGATTTACGCAGACTTATGGAGAAGCCTGCATTTACAAGAAAGTGAGTGGGAGCTCTGTAGCATTTCTCATATTGTATGTGGATGACATACTGTTGATGGGAAATGATATAGAATTCTTGGAAAACATAAAGGCCTACTTGAACAGGTGTTTTTCAATGAAGGACCTTGGAGAAGCTGCTTATATGTTAGGCATCAAGATCTATAGAGATAGATCGAGATGCCTCATTGGTCTTTCACAGAGTACGTACCTTGAAAAGATATTGAAGAAGTTCAAAATGGATCAGTCAAAGAAGGGGTTCTTGCCTGTATTGCAAGGTACGAGATTGAGCATGGCTCAATGCCCGACCACGGCAGAAGATAGAGAAAAGATGAGTGTCGTCCCCTATGCCTCGGCCATAGGGTCTATCATGTATGCTATGTTGTGTACCAGACCTGATGTAAACCTTGCCGTAAGTTTGGTAGGAAGGTACCAAAGTAATCCTGGCATGGAACACTGGACAGCGGTCAAGAATATCTTGAAGTACCTGAAAAGGACTAAGGACATGTTTCTCGTGTATGGAGGTGATGAAGAGCTCGTCGTAAATGGTTACGTCGATGCTAGCTTCGACACAGATCTGGATGACTCTAAGTCACAAACCGGATACGTGTATATTTTGAATGGTGGGGCAGTAAGCTGGTGCAGTTGCAAGCAAAGCGTTGTGGCAGGATCTACATGTGAAGCGGAGTACATGGCAGCCTTGGAGGCAGCACAAGACACAGTCTGGGTGAATGAGTTCATTACCGACCTAGGAGTCATACCCAATGCGTCAGGCCTAATGACTCTCTTCTGTGACAACACTGGAGCTATTGCCCTTGCCAAGGAGCCCAGGTTTCACAGGAAGACCAGGCATATCAAGCGTCGCTTCAACTCCATTCGTGAAAGTGTTCAAAATGGAGACATAGAGATTTGTAAAGTACATACGGACCTGAATGTAGCAGATCCGTTGACTAAACCTCTCCCTAGAGCAAAACATGATCAACACCAGAACTGCATGGGTGTTCGATTCATCACAATGTAACTAGACTATTGACTCTAGTGCAAGTGGGAGACTGTTGGAAATATGCCCTAGAGGCAATAATAAAATGGTTATTATTATATTTCTTTGTTCATGATAATTGTCTATTATTCATGCTATAATTGTGTTATCTGGAAATCGTAATACATGTGTGAATACATAGACCACAACACATCCCTAGTGAGCCTCTAGTTGACTAGCTCGTTGATCAAAAGATAGTCATGGTTTCATGACTATGGACATTGGATGTCATTGATAACGGGATCACATCATTAGGAGAATGATGTGATGGACAAGACCCAATCCTAAGCATAGCTCAAAGATCATGTAGTTCGTTTGCTGTAGCTTTTCCGAATGTCAAGTATCATTTCCTTAGACCATGAGATTGTGCAACTCCCGGATACCGTAGGAGTGCCTTGGGTGTGCCAAATGTCACAACGTAACTGGGTGACTATAAAGGTACATTACAGGTATCTCCGAAAGTGTCTGTTGGGTTGGCACGAATCGAGACTGGGATTTGTCACTCCGTATGACGGAGAGGTATCTCTGGGCCCACTCGGTAATGCATCATCATAATGAGCTCAATGTGACCAAGTGGTTGATCACGGGATCATGCATTACGGCACGAGTAAAGTGACTTGCCGGTAAGGAGATTGAACTAGGTATTGGGATACCGACGATCGAGTCTCGGGCAAGTAACATACCGATTGACAAAGGGAATTCTATACGGATTGATTGAATCCTCGACATTGTGGTTCATCCGATGAGATCATCGTGGAGCATGTGGGAGCCAACATGGGTATCCAGATCCCGCTATTGGTTATTGACCGAAGAGTCGTCTCGGTCATGTCTGCATGTCTCCCGAACCCATAGGGTCTACACACTTAAGGTTCGGTGACGCTAGGGTTGTAGAGATATTAGCATACGGTAACCCGAAAGTTGTTCGGAGTCTCGGATGAGATCCCGGATGCCACGAGGAGTTCCGGAATGGTCCGGAGGTGAAGATTTATATATAGGAAGTCAAGTTTCGGCCATCGGAAAAGTTTCGGGGGTAATTGGTATTGTACCGGGACCACCGGAAGGGTCCCGGGGGGTCCACCGGGTGGGGCCACCTATCCCGGAGGGCCCCATGGGCTGAAGTGGGAGGGGAACCAGCCCCTAGTGGGCTGGTGCGCCCCCCTTGGGCCTCCCCCTGCGCCTAGGGTTGGAAACCCTAGGGGTGGGGGGGGGCGCCACCCTTGCCTTGGGGGGCAAGGCACCCCCTTGGCCGCCGCCCCCCCTAGGAGATTGGATCTCCTAGGGCCGGCGCCCCCCTTAGGCACCCTATATGTGAGGTACCCTCAAGTTCATGCAGACTTGAGGAGTCATTCGTAACACAATTTTCCTAACATCTTCCAATCCCACAACATATTCATCAAGACACTCACAATCTAGCGCACACATTGTCGAAGTTATAGAGAGAGGAATGGGAAATGGTGATACTTGCAAGCGTTTTTAGTGGCATTTGTAAGATGAAATGTGTGGTTGGAGAAATGACATTTATAGTACCCGGGTAGTAGTAGTGGGCTGGTGCCACATGGTTGAGCATTGATCTACGAATCAATAACAATGCCGGAGCCATGGGAGACCAGGACGAGCCATGGCTCGGTTTCGTTCAAACTTGGTTAGCATTACTAGCATATTTGAAACATTGAGAGTACAATTATTGGAAATCTGGGTGAACAACCATTGCACAAATGTAGGTAAGTACACGGCTGCGTCCACCCCAGGTGTAGGCGTTGCACAATGACAATGCGCTCCGAGATGGAAATGATCACAGGGAGTGCACAAGATTGTCCTGGATTGGCCATGGGCATTGATCACGGGTCTCGTGAGCAGGTGGGCGTGGTCTGTGCTGTGCAGCATCGGCGCAATGATGGTCGATGGGCGTCACGATTTTGTTCCGTAGCGCACTAGGCTTTCACAGCTAGGTGTCTTTGGATGGATCGGGCAGAGCACTGGAGCTGCTGCTCCGTGGTCACCAGTACGCACCGAATTATTGAGCTAATGGTATAGTAGCTTGTTACTGTGAAGGAGCCATTGCTGCACAGTCGAATGTCCCGCTCTCTCAGTCCCTGCCATGATCGCTGGGCCATATGGGCTGCTTTCCCCATATCATTTAATATAATCTGTTTACAGTACTCATGGTCATATGGGGCGTATGCAGTGCAATTTTTCCTTATACGTATGCCAACCCAACACCCATGGTCATTCAAATCATCACGGATAGACAATGAATATTCAACCAACATGTTACAATTGTGTGAATGATGGCCTCCGACCTCTCCCTTATACATATACCATCCCAACTTCGCCAAAGTAGATAGCAAGCCCAGTTGTTTCATTCATACAGGCAATGACCACACATGAACAAAGGGGAAGGTGGGAAAAATAAGTTATGCAAACGGGAATTGGAGACATCAGAACATGAGCAACATTGAGTAATTAGCCACTCAATCTTGTAAGTTTTCCATAGGTCGCAAGGCACACGCATCGAAGTGCAAATGGACTGTCAATCTCGAGAGATGCCTCGGCCCGATTCTCCGAGATATTTCCTCTACCAGTGGCATTCTGGGGGTGCATGGTCGCGTTTCGTAGCTCCTCGACTATGAGCATGCATGTAACTGAGTTATTGTGCCTAAGCGCCTGCATCTCCCACTTGATGGATGCCGTCCGTGATGATGACTCTGCGAATGAGGTTCTCTTGCATCAAGATGTGTGTAATCCCTTTGTTGATGGGCTAATGCGGTTCCCTAGTGCTCATGACATGGCTACGACGAAAGTTGCTGCCTCAACCTTCAGCCTTCGGCGCCTTTGCGAGAATTGCAAGTCAACTGCGGTGGCTCTTCATTCGCTCTTGGCTGACTTATAGTAACCGAGATGTTTTAGTTCAACAACTTAAAGTTAGCAACTCCGAATCGCTTGGTACCGAGAGAAGTTTTGAAATAGTTTCTGTGAGAAAACTTGTTCCTTGTCAACTAGCTAGGATTTATATTTTGGCTATATGATATTGTCTACTGTGTTGGTCACTACCACGAGCTATGGCTTGATCAGCATGGGAATCTTATTAGTTAAGGTTTGACAATAATAAAGCTAGGCTTCGACGAGTCGGCAAGTATTCTATCTTCCAAGAATATAATAAAATGTGTTGCCGATGATACAATAACATTTTAGTATATTATTTAACAAAGAAATTAGAGGAATTCATGTACCTTATCGTCTCGTGCAAGGAATTGTCTTGCTTTGTTCACCAGATAATCATCGATGCAACAATGTTACTCTCTTAGTGTTAGATTTATCGTTTTGATGAAAGACAACATGTTTTGACAATCGGTTCTAAACACCGTTTTGATATGCTAGTATGGACAACTCTAATACAACATATGTACGCCACACATAATAAGGGAAAATGCAGGGTGCAGATGGACTTGAAACAAACAAGCCGGGAAAACAAAGGCAAACGAAACTACACCCGTTTTTGACCAATAAAGAATACCGCCGAAACAAAAACAACCGGTCAGCTATCAACCAATAAATAACCCACCAACCAATAAATAACTCAGCCGAAACTACACATATGGGATGTTTTATCCCATATGTATTAGTATCTTCACACAAGAACACCGCAAGAGATCCACAGATTCACTCGCATGACCACAAGAAAAGAACGAAAGAGATGCACAAAGAAGTGGGAACCAGAGACATAAGAAGAAAATATAACCATGCCCAGTAAATCCAATAGCCATCCTGTAGGTCAACTCTATGAAATCTACAAGACATGCAAGTAATAGAGTGATGTCAAGCGTTGGTTCTCAGAAAAGTTTCCAAAGGCGCTGCTGCAACCTCTGGCTATCCGCGTGGCCGTGTAGGCTTGGAACCACCGCTGGGCCATCAGGCCATGATACATAGTAACTCTATTAGACTCGTTGTATGTGAAATTACTAAAAGATATATGGACTGTGCTCTATAAAATTTAAAAGACCACCGAAGAGACGTGCAAAGAATTACGATATCTCAGCCTACAAAATTGACTTTCTTCTTTTTGTTCGCACAGTTCGATGAAACATTTCATACAATTTCAAAACAAATCATGCACACATCCTGCAGTAAAATAAACAAGTTTCATGAACATTCAATGTTTTGTTCACCATATTTAAAAATTGTTCGTAGAAATAAAAAATGTTCATAAATTCTACTTTTGTTCATCGTTTAAAGAAAAATCACCAAAATCAAAATTTGTTCAGCATATTTTCAAAAAAATGTTCTTGAATACAAACTTTGGTCATCAAGTTCAAGAAATGCTCATCAAATTCAAAATTTTGTTCATCCTATTTTTAAAAAATGTTCTTGAATACAAATTTTGTTCATCAAGATAAAAAAATGACCATTAAATTCAAAAAAAATGCAACCTATTTAAAAAAGTTCTTGAATACAAATTTTGTTCATCAAGATAAAAAAAATGTCCAACAAATTCAAAATATGCTCATTAAATAGAAATAAGTGTGCATCATTATTAAAAATGCTCATAAGAAATTGTTCACCAAAATAAAAATGAATTAAAATAAATAATGTTAATTCTCTTTTAAATTGCAAACTTTTTTGTATTCAAGAACTGTTTTGAGAATTCAAATTTTTTGAAATTTTCAAACCTTTTTGTAATCCCGGATTATTTTAACATAGAATAAAAAAACAGAAGATAAAAAGGAAAAGCAAAAACCAAGAAGGAAAAACACAACGAGCGTCCCGCCCCGAGCATAGGCCGGCCCAACAATGCGCAGGGGGTGGGGTTGGAGGGTATACACTGCCTCTCTTCCTAGCGCATACCACACCATATAGAAGCTCCCACGGGCTAGGACAAACTGGGTCCGCCAGCATCCTGAACGATCGAGCTTTTTTGGGCCGCTCATGGACCAGACCGGACCGGACCATAAGAGTTAGGCCCGATAATAAAAATTACAGCCAGTCTTTTTTAGAATTCGTTACAGCCGGTCTGATATGTGAAAGCAGACCCAATTTTTTTTCGAAATCGGTTGGACCGAAGACCGAGCCCATACAATGCACAATCTTCCACCCAAGGGCCATTTTTCATTCATCTCCAACCCCACACACTGTAGTAGTCTAGAGAGAGAGAGAGAGAGAGAGAGAGAGAACTTTGTCTTTCTCGGGTTCACCCTGTGCCACTGTAGTCGTACTTGCCACCTGCCCAAGCTTCAAATGTAAAAGGAGGTGAGAATGAAAGAAAAAGAAATGTAAAAAGTAAAATAAAGGAGACAGGAAGAAAGAAAGAACAACAAGATAAGTGGGCCGGACAAAGATGCGTGAGGGATGCGCATTTTCCCACCTATTCGACATATTAAGCGTCAAATGTGAATTGGTAAAGCCCACCTATCGACAAGACCCAACCGATACATCATGTCATGACCAAACCCAATTGAATCAAACAAGAATTGTTTCTGGAATGGAAATGGAACAATCTTCATATTTTTTATTTAATGGGCATCGTGCCTACAAAATTTTAGCTAAGAATAGTTGAATTTTACATCTTGTTTGAGACAGTTCCATTGCATGATTATATATTCAAGTTGATTTTTTTAAAGGAGGTTACATGTGGACAATTTCATTAGACACTTGTCTATTTCAAATCGTTTTTTCTCACACGAATAAAAATAACTCATTTTCTGTGAGTAGCTTGCTTTGCTATCTCTTTCTGTTGTCTGAAGAAAGTATCCCTGCCTCTGAACTGAGATATGTGGCGGCAATAGATTGTAGCTAAAGCCCATGATGCCTAGTTCGTACACGTACTAAATTAACTTAATACGATCCTACCAATTACCCACAACAGTCATATAACTATGTCGTTGGATAAAATGGTGGTGCAGATGCTCTAGAGAAGGGAAGGAATGTTTGGCCGCACGACCACCCGGGAAATGAATCTCCAGTGTGAGGTACCCTCAAGTTCATGCAGACTTGAGGAGTCATTCGTAACACAATTTTCCTAACATCTTCCAATCCCACAACATATTCATCAAGACACTCACAATCTAGCGCACACATTGTCGAAGTTATAGAGAGAGGAATGGGAAATGGTGATACTTGCAAGAGGTTTTGGTGGCATTTGTAAGATGAAATGTGTGGTTGGAGAAATGACATTTATAGTACCCGGGTAGTAGTAGTGGGCTGGTGCCACATGGTTGAGCATTGATCTACGAATCAATAACAATGCTGGAGCCATGGGAGACCAGGACGAGCCATGGCTCCCACAAAAGTTAGAGATTTTTTAAGGACCCTAGATTACTTCTACAAACAGCTATGTGGCCTCTTCTATAATACTCTCCTGAAAACATTTTGGCCAAATAGGGACATCTTCAACGCAGATCCAAAAATGGATATGGTATTTGTTCGCGGACTGCGTCCGACCACGGACACGATACGGGAGCCAAACGGACCTCGAGGACAAAACACATGGGTCGTGAGGACATGTGGTTCAGCTGATAGTGGGCCAAGCGGATTCTTACATGGTGTTAGGACTCACACATAATGAACATGCGGATAGTCCATGGACGTTAAGCAGACCGTGATGGATGGCGGAAAGTGTCCAAACCACCTAGACCGGACCTTTTATTGGCACTTTGAGGGGTCATTTTGGAGATGCGCTAAAGTACATAAATTTTTTGACATTTTTTGGGGAAAAAAGAACATACTTAATAAATTCTAAACATTTTTTTTCTGAAAAATCCAGTTTTTATAAATTTATACGTTTTTGTAAAGAGAAAAATAGAAAGAACAAAAAAGAAATAACGAAAAAGAAACGCCAAAAAAACTAAAGGAAAAACGACAACATAAACGAAAAATAAAAGAAGAAGAAACAGAGAAATCAAGAAAATACAGGTCGAGAGAACATTTTAGAAGGTTCCAATTCTGTTAAAACCAAACAGGAACCTGCTAGAAAGTTCCCAAAACCAAACGCATAGATTAGGAAAATGTTTAGAGCCGGCGTGCCGGCCGAACTTTCGGCCGGATCGCGCGCCACGCTGGCTCCAGCGAAACCACCCATCGCGCAGGACGTGTGCACGTGGTGGGCCTTGCACAACCGCCCTCTTATCCTTATCCTTTCCATGGCCTTTCCTTTTGTCTTTCTTCTACCTCCAGCCACGACATGTTCTGCTGTCTACAGCCACGATTTTTCTCTCTTCTCTACGCTGCTCAGGAACCACTGCAAGCTCCCCTCACCGGCGGCCATGTTTGCTGCGATCAACAGCTGCCGGTGGTGGAGACGAAGGGCTCTGATGCTATAACCTGTAGTTTTTTGGCTGCAACCGGAGTTTGAAGATGCTGGAACCAGAGGCCACGCTTGCTGCAACCAGTAGCTGCCGGCAGCAAAGACGACGAGCTCTAGACAAGAGAAATCAGATGTTAAACCAGTGCACATCGAAGCTACAACTGTCAACGCCAAATGCTACGTCCGGCAATCAAAAAAGCTACATCCTTCTTTGAAAAAAGCTTCAACGGATACGGGATAGCTGAAGGTCGGCCACCGCGTAGCGCAAAAAGATGCAACCGGCAGCGAGAAAGCTACAACCGGCTTCAAAAAAAGTTTCACACAGATACGGGGTAGCCGGAGCTCGACCACCGCGCAGCCGAAAAAAGCTGCAACCGGCCACGAGAAAAGCTACAACCCGCTTCTAAAAAAGCTTCAAACAGGAAACAATGGCTAACAATGGCGAGTGGCAAACGACAAAGCTGTGTGACGGTGCTGCGATGGGCGCATGACGAGCTATGATAGCGGCCGGTGACGATGCTGGAACCCTCACCCCGGCGGTGCTGCAACCAGGGGGTATGAGATACATCGAGATGCAAAGGCGGAGCTGCATCCGGGGAGCGGCCCTGGCGAGCGCCGACGGAGAGCGGCCCTGACGAGTAGTAGTAGGCACTCGGCCCGGTAGCTCATGCCACGGCCGCGGACCGCGTGGGACCAGGAGCAGCAGCAGGAGGAACAGAAGACAAACACGCGTGAAACAGTGAGACGGTTGCAACCGCCACCACGCCACCGCGTGCGTCACCACCTCCTTACCCCTCGCAGCCGCGTCCACCAATATTCTGGTCTCCTCCAGCGCAGCGCAGGAAACCGCCATGCCCAAAGCTTCCTCCTTGCCAATTGCCACCAAGCCGTATATAAGCCGGGTCGCGTGGCCTTTCTCCCTTCACCAACCCCAGCAAGAAACAACCCAAGCAAAGCCACCAATTGATTGAAGCAAAGTCACAGAGCCTGCGTGCAAGAAAGCGTCGGCCACCTGAGCTGCTGCCGGAATCATCCCCGTCTCCTATCGAGTATGGACAAGGTGCTGGCCTTCTCCATCCTGAGTGCATCGCCGGCCGACATCGCCCTCGGCACCGGCGCCAGCGGCAGCTGGGCTCGGCTGTCCTGGCGGGGAAGGAAGCTGCAGGTGGACGACCGGGCTGGAGCAGAGCACCAAGGGAAGCAGGGCGGTCTGCCGCGGGAGGCAGAGCAGCGGCACGACAAAGGGAAATCGCAGTCGCCGTCGACGTTGCCGCCACGGTTTGCGCCCGAGTTTGATGGGATCGACTGCTTTGAGACCATCGTGTGCCATTGATCGGTGATGAATCGCGATCTGCTCCTGTTCCCGCCGCGCGTGTGACTACTAATTCTTTCTTCTTCATACTATCGGCATGTTCATTCGTTGTTAAGTTGTGCTTCTAACTGAAGCCGGATGTTGTACAGAATACAGAGCTGCCTATAAACCAAGTTCTTTCATGTGGCACAAAGAAGCCCATTTTCGCCGCGATTATTCAGACAAGCTTTGGTTTTTAAGGCTGGACGTCATGACGGAGTAGAGATGTTTAGTCTTACTAATCTAGAATTGAACGGAGAGCACAACTTTGCTGGTAGTGGACCTAGCCATGTGGAGAAGCTTCAAAGAGACAAGCTTGATTGCCTCTAACAAAACTATTGCCTACTATCACCAGGGCAGTCCATTTGTTTCACTCTGTAGCTTGCTGCACCTTGAGAGAATCGACGCCTTCTCTGAACCTCATGCTCAAAGCCTGTCGAGATGATGCTCTGTTCAAGAAAACGACTACCGTGCACACGTTGATGTTTGGTTGCGCGCGCTGGCTCAACAGCGGCCGCCCTGATCTACTGGTCTCGTGTGTGTGTTTTGCCGTGGTGACAATTCAGAAGAAAAAAGGGTGTTTACTGCAGGCCAATAGACTGGCTGGCTCGGCTCTCCTGGCACGGGAAATCGGGGGCACGGTTCCCGCCCTTGTTCCATTGGATCGGCTGTTTCGAGACCGTCACCTGGCATCAGTGAGTCACTAGACGTTACATGTAGTGTATACAAGTGTGATCGAACCCTCGGTCTCTTCCAAATTTTGAGCAAATCAAGTTTTTTTTTAAAAAAAAGGAGGAGGACCCCTGGCCTCTGCGCAAATCAAGTCCACATGGAGACCCAAATCCCCGTGATTACAGTAGATCCTGATCATTCTGCAAAGCTTTTCTAGGTTCGTTGCGGTAGAGATGTGTCCAGAGAAACCAAATCCGGAACATTGTGCGCCCAACGCCAAAACAAGTGGATGTGTTTCTGGCAGCCCATATCCTCGCGCAGCCAACTTGGATTCTATAGAGGTGATGAGGACACTAGAAGCGAGTAAGTTCATTCGGGCGAAATGCTTTGCTGCCGATGCTTCTGATTCCCAATTGATTGTCCGCCCTTATGTTTCTTCACTCGTTTCCTCTGTTTCCATGTGTACAACTTACTTGCACTCACATGTAGACAGAAGAAGTAAATATCAAAGTGTAGATGCACCGTTGGACTTGTTATATGTTCACGTGAGTGTAGACGTATATATAACGAGCATTACTCAGGCAAGTGAAGGTTCATGGGAGCAGTCCCTCCTTCCCTATCTGTATGCGTACTCCTGATCAAATGCAATAAATAGAAGGATAGAGAAAGAGAGATGCTTAGAGAAGTACTAATCTAATAGCTAATCTTATCAAAAGTGTTTTGCTGTGCTTGAGCTCACATGGGCTCGATTAAACAGTGAAATAAAAAATTCTGATATTTTTTTTATAAAGCATTAATAAAAAAATATTAGATTGCTTGCAAAGGTTCGATAGCGACTGACATTCATTGAAGGTGTGGCACAAAAAATAGCAGCTCCGAAAACATTATTTTAAAAGCATTTGGTAGCATCGTTTTTTTTTGCCACGGCTTACACGAATGTCATTCTATGATAAAACATTGGAAGGAATCAAAACATTTAAAAAAATCATTTTTATAAATTTATACTTTTTTTGAAAGAGAAGAACAAAAACAACAAAAAAGGAATAACGAAAAAGAAACACGGAAAAAATTGATGGAAAAAGAGAAAACAGGAAAGGAAAATAAAAAGAAATAGAAATAGAAAAAAAAGAAAAAAGGGTTCAGAGGGCATTCTGGAAGGTTTTCAATTCTGGTAAAACTGAACAGGGACCTGCTAGAGGGAGCTCCAATACAGCGCTGCAGGCGCCCGTTAACGATCCGGCCCCTACAGCGCTAATAGCATGGGCCGGCCCACTAGCGTGCTGCCCCAAGTTTTTTCAAAAAAAATTGTTACGAAAATTAAAATATGAAATGAAGAAAGGTTTACAGATTTAAAGGAAAAAGTTCATCCATTTGAAAAAATACGTTCATATCTTTAAAAAAGGTTCATCAGTTTTGAAAAAGTTCATCAATTCGAAAAAAGTTCATTAAAATTGAAAAAAAGTTCATCCAATTTAGCAAAAGTTCAATAAAATTGGAAAAAATTCATAGAAATTGAAAAAAAGTTCATGTATTTTTAGAAAAAGTTCATGGAACTGAAAAAAGTTCATAAATAAAAAAAGTTACCCATTTTCAAGAAAAATGTTCATTAAATTTCGAAAAAGTTCATCAATATACAAAAAAGTTCACAAAATTTTCAAAAAAAGATCTTCCACCGGCTCCTAGATGGGCCGGCCCATTTACAGATGCCGCAGGCGCCAATTAATAAAATGCACATTAACTGGCGCCTGTGGCGCCAAATAGGAAATGCCCCTGCTAGAAGTATCCAAAACCGAACGAAAATCAGGTAAATGGGCCAGCCCAGTTTGCTCGATCCTTATGCTTGCGGTCGACATTTCGACGCAATGAGTGTCATATAGGGATTTTCACGAGTTATAGCTACTTGGGAATAGAAGATATCAGCCTGACCAGGACAACAGGGGAAACAGGGCGGTCTGCCGGCGGGAACAGAGCAGCAGCCGGGCAAGGGGAAATTGCAGCCGCCATCGTCGCCGCCACCGCCGTGTTTCGCGCCCGATTTTGATGGGATTGACTGCTTCGAGACCATCGTCTGCCATTGATCGGTGAATCACGAGCTGCTCCTGGTGTAGCCGGGCGTGTGACAACTAATTCTTTCTTCTTTTGATGGCCGGTGTGATCATTCGTAAATCCGTTGTTGACTCGTGCTTCTAACAGAAGCCACAGCTTGTGGTGCCCGTGTATAAAATTAACCAAGCTCTTCTCTTATGATTTGTCCGTGTTCCTATGAGAGTAAGAGACCCATTTCGCCTTGATCATGTGGATAAGCTTTCGTTGTCTGCATCGCTAGTACATTATTGTGGCAGGGTAGTTAAGGTTCAACGTGGCAGGGCCGTAGGGATGTTCACACAAGCTAACAAGAATTGGAGCCGCCCAGGTGGACACCAGTGTGGCCCCTCGCTCCAAACTAATGCGTCGCGTTCATAGTTAGGCTGGTTTTAGTGGAGAGTAACATATACTAGTATCATGCATATGATATGCATGTATGATACTATATTCATAGTGCATAGTATTATAAAATAGTATCATAGATGGTCTTATTTATTGCCATGCATGACACATAGTAGCATAACATTTATTATGTTATGGTATCTATCTATGTTACTATGACCATCTCTCTCTTCTTTAATTATCTGCCACGTAAGCATGTTTGCGAGTCCCAAGTACATGATACTAGTTATGTTACCCTCACTATGGCCTGCCTTAGGGTAACATGTGCAGAAAACTCGCACAATCATGCCGGGTGATGCTTCATTCCTACCTCGTGGGCTGTAATAAATGATGTACTCTGTGGTTTCGTTTTCTTTTGAAAATGGAATTGAGGCAGATGCCCTTTTCTTAAGGCTAGTCATAATGAAAAGTAACTTAGACTAGTAACATGCATATGTTATTAGTCTATATTATTATCTCCACAGTGAAGAATAACATATGTGTAGTATCATGCAACCTTTCATTTATTATGTTATAGACTCATTTTATCTTGGGATGTGTGACGTTATTCATACTAGTACTAACTAGCTATGTTACCACATGTCTCTTTTTTCTTCATTTATTACTTGTCACATCATCTATTTTGTCTAGATATGTGTGATATTACCACTTATGTTACTCTCATTATGGGTAGTCAAAAAAACTCACACCATTACCCAACATCTTCTTTTTCCTCTCCGTATTATTACTCGGAACACTTACAAGAAGAAAAATTGGTGCCAAAAAAAAAACCCCAAGTTTGTTGATAGTGGAACTAGCTGCGTGGAGCAGAATCAAGATCTCGAGCTCGAAGACCACCAAAACCACTTGTGACCGCCATCGCCAGGGCAGGTCAATTTATACAATCAACCATACTTGTGAGGCTCCTGGAGACCATGTTGTTTACTGCAGGCCAATAGACTCACCGCGTAAATATTGCTTCTCCTGATGTTTCTAATTCCTACTTGTTTATTGCGTCTTTTTGTTTCTTCTCTCGCCATTTTCTCTGTGTGCTCTCTTGGACCTATTCATGCCTTAACATGTCAAATGAATGGAGGAGAAAATTTCAATGTGTGTGGATATATATGTGCTCATGCAGATGCAGGCTTGCATATATATAGAGAAAACATTATTGCTCATACAAGCGAAGGTTGGTGAAGAGTTTACTTATTTGTTCATTGTTTTATTTCACACTACAATTTTCATTCGTAGAATATACCTAGTACAGTGCTACCAACTGGTTTTGGTTTGCTTGCAACATGATTGTTTTTTTGCAAAGATACTATTTGAATCTTTTGACTCAGCTTGCACATTGTGTTTTTCGTTATTGTGTGCGCCAGACATATATTTTTTTAGGGCCATGAATATTATTCATTATACTTTGCATAAAAGATAAAGAAATCATCCTACTCGGTTATCTTTACATCGAAATGGCAACCTAAACCCCTAATATAATAAAACTTCTAACAAACAATAATTCCTTACATATACAAGTTCATTTATAGTTTTCTCATGGCGGCAACCCTCACAGGTGACTCGTAGGCCGAGACAAGGACGACACCGTGATATATGAGCGGTTGTTCATGTCGGATGTGATGACCCCCGATCCAGAGTGAACCAGCATGAGTGGGGGCGTCTTGATTCCCAGCTTCATGTGGTCGCCGTTGTTTGTCTTGGATATGGAGAGATTGCAAACGGTGGGTAGTGCTAGGCTAGGGGATTGGGCTTAGATCAGTCAAAGCACCGGTAACCTAATGCGCCACACCGAGTGCACCGGGCGTGATCCCGATAATGGCCCCATAGGTGGTCACAGGAGAGGCATAGTTTAAAAAATGGGACCAAACCGGTGATTGTACCGGTGGCATCTGCTTTTTCTAAGCAAGAGGGACCGTTGGAGCAATCGAACGGGAAGGTTTCAAAGAAAACCTGTGAACCGAATGCTTTCTACGAGCGGCACATTGCCGATCCCCCAAAATTTTGAGAAATGTTTATTTTTCCTGTGAAAAATCCCTCCCGTTCCTCCAAATTAGCCCCACGACTTAACATATTCCCTTCTCCGTCGTCACCCAACGTGGGATCCTCTAACATGAAGTAGAGAAGTAATGTAAGCTAATATTAGCCCCCCTCCCTCCCGCGTCGCCCTCTCCTGGTGACACAGGGGAAACCCTCGCCGCCGCCGTAAGGCCCCTCCCCTTTGCCGCTCCCGCATCGCCGCCGCCGGAGGGCCGGCCGGCGAAGCCGCATCGAGCCCCGGGATGGTGGCGGCGGGGCGGATACACCTCCCCACGCGGCGCACCACCCCTTCCCCGCATCCTCGAGATCCAGATGCAGTGTGCTCCACCCCCCATCTAGCACCTGCACCTACCGGTCCGGCAGGCGTTCCCTGGCGGCATCCTGGACGGTCCTCCACTGCGCCCCCTCCTCCCATGCTGCTGGTGCTACTGGCCTGGGATGGGTGCGGTACTACGTCCGGGTGTGGGCAAGCCTCATTTGGCTGGTCCTTGTCCCAGGCGGCGCTCCCCTCTCTCCCATGCTACAGTGACAGCTCCGGCATGGTGGCATGTTGAGGGTATGGTGGTTGCTTCCCCAGCGGCGCGTCGGCCTGGTGGCTTGGTGGGCGAGTGGCACCCTACGGTGGGTTTGCTGGCGCTGCTCTAGCCCCGACACCTCGGACCTGCGTTCTCCAGTGTACGTGGCTTGCGGCGTGTCTACCAGCGCGGCTCCGGCTCCAACGACCAAGTAGCGGTGTTCTCTTCCAGCCTACTCTGCTCATCGGTATCCTGTCGGCTACGGCCTTGGCAGTTTGGATCTGTGTTCCTCCGGTTCCTTGCTTGCCGACGTCGTTGTTAGCTGATGATTACCCTATGCAGGTTTCTCTCAGCCTCATCGCCTCCCCGACCCGTATACCTTCATGCCTCACCTTGAGCCAGATCCAATGATCGTGTGTCTGATGGCACCCAGTGCCATCCTCCGGTGTCAGGTGCAGCCCCTCCAACCCTCTCCTCAACGTGGCAGTTTCAACCGGCGGTGGCTTCCTCATCATAGAGTCCTGATTCAGTGGCTAGGGGATTGCTTAGACTCAGGCCAAGGAGAAATACTTGCTCGGCTAGCCGGTGCTGGCAGCGATGTCACTCATGAGTGTCGTTTTCCCTTCTTGAAGGCGCTGCCATGGCCTCCATCTACGCCCCTCTTCGATCTCAGGGGAATCCCTAGGTCCGGTTCTCAGGATGGAATGGCGACAGCGTCTCGGCGTCGTTCTCCTTCATGAAGGCACTATCCTGTTTGCTTGTGGTGTCCTTGATAATGATTTTGCCAGTGCTGAATACATTGCTTGTTCGGTCTGCCTCTCTTGTTGGGTCTTGGTGGGTTTAACTGTGTGTGTATCCTCTGTTCTGGGCCAAGCATCCCTTGTTCCTCTACTCCGTGCACCATGTTCGCACCTTCTTGCATTTGTGTCATGTGATGTATCCAACTTTGTAACCATTTTAATTCCTTCCATCAATGAAAGATACGCAAACTTTGCGTACTCGTGAAAAAAAATAAGCTAGCTTACCTGAAAAAGTAAGCTGCAGGACGACGACCATGCTGGAGCAGCAGGGAAACAGGGGAATCAGGGTGGTCGGTGGGCGGATGCAGTGCAGCAGCCGTGGAAGGGGAAATTGTGGTCGCCACCGCCATCGTCGCAGCTGCTGTTTGTGCCGATGGGATCGACTGCTTCGGGACCATCGTGTGCCATTGATCGGTGAATCGCGACCTACCCGTGCTCCAGCCGGGCGTGTGACCACTAATTCTTTCTTTGTTTGATGGCCGTACGGTCGGTGTGATCATTCGTAAATTCGTCGCTGACTTTGCTTCTAAATGAAGACACAGCTTGTACTACGTGTGTGTATAAAATTAACCAAGTTCTTCTCCTTTACGATTTGTCCGTGTTCATATGGGAGCAAGAGACCCGTTTTCGCCTTGATCATGTGGATAAGCTTTTGTTGTCTGCATCACTAAGTACATTATTGTGTCAGGGTAGTTAGGGCTCAACGTGGTAGGGCCGTAGGGGTGTTCACACAAGCTAATCAAGAATTGGAGACGTCCATCAAAGTTCAAAGAGAGGTGGACACCTGTGTGTGATGTGTACTGCCCCTCGCTAGATATCCAAACTCCAAGACTCGCACTAAACTCTTTTGGCTATTGTGTCACGTTCATAACTGGGTAACTCGCACAATTAACCAGCATATTTTCTTTTTGCTCCGGGTATTATCACTGGAACTAGTTATAATGAGAGAATTGGTGCCGAAACAGTGCCTCGCTCAACTAACTGAACTGGATAATATGACATGTCATAATGAACGTCCGACGAGAAAAACATAAGTTCACTGATAGTGAGGCTATGTGGAGCAGCATAAAGGACTCGAGCTCAATTGCCACCAAAACCACTCGTGACAACTATCAGGAAAGCAGGTCAAGTTACAAATTTAGCCTGACTTGTGCTTCTTTGGGAGACCATGCTATTTATTGCGAGCCAATATACTCACTTGGGAAATATTGCCTCTCTCCAGATGTTTCTGATTCCTACTTGTTTTTTGCGTCCTTTTGGCTCTTCTCTCGTCATTTTCTCTTTGTGAATGCTTGTACCTAGCTATCCATGTCTTAACATATCAAACGAATGGCAGGGAAAATATCAAGTTGTGTGAACGAATTGTTGACCTTGCTAGATGTAGGCTTGCATATATATATAGAGAGAGAGACAAAGCATTATTACTGATACTAGTGAAGGTTGGTGAAGAGTTTACTTATTTGTTCATTGTTTTATTTTACATTACATTTTTTTCATTGATACTTCTACAGACTGGTTTCGCTTTGCTTACAACTTGATACTAATTTTTTGAGAAGGTACTATTTGACTCTTTTGACCAGATCGCACTTTGGGTTGTCCTTTACGTGTGTCCTTTTCTAACTCGTTTATCTTTTCAGCAAACTGACAGCCTTAAGGACTATTATATCCATCTTAGTTTACTAGCCGCCCTTGTATTTTGGGTCACATTTTGGTCGTGATTTTAACAAAATAAAGTATGAATTATAGGTAACAAAAGTATTATCATTAAAAACTACTCCCTCCGTCCCAAAATATAAGAACGTTTTTAACACTACACTAGAGTTAAAAATGCTCTTATATTTTGGGACAGAGGGAGTACATTCAAACATGAATCCAATAATATAATTTTTTTATGACATACACTAATATTTTGCTAGTCAAATGTATGGTCAAACTTTTTGCCCAAAATAGGGTAGGGACTAATAAACCGAGAAGGATGCAGTAATAGAGTAAAACATCCAACAAGCAGTAATTGCTTACATATACAAGTCCATATATACAGTTTTGTCGTGACGGCAGCCCTCATAGATGGCAGGTCGGCCGAGTTGACGATGACACCATGACGGATGAGCCGTTGTTCGTGTTAGATGTGATGATCCCCAATTCAGAGCTGACTGGCAGGGGCGGGGGCGTCCTGCTTGCCAGCTTTGACTGCTCTAAGCCCGGATGCGATGATCATTGTTGTCGGCCATGCATGTTGATGGGCTGATTGCAAACGCTGGATAGTGGAAACACTACTACATATCTGAAGAACATTGACCCCTCATCACTGACCGATCATGGACCACTTGTGTTTGATGTTCATTATAACTGACCTGCCACCTGTTGGTTGCCCGTCAGTGATAACAATCTTTTGCGTCGACTCGATGCTTATCATAGACCGGTCCAAAATTGACCCCTTAATGATAGATCATCCTGACGTTTCAGTCGGACTGATTGTTATCACTGACAAGTTGCTACGGTTGAACCGTCTATGAAATTCTCTCATGTCTGACCCTTTGGCTTTGACGCCAGTCATTGTTGTGGTTTACATAGCGTATTGTAATCCAATGTCCAATCCCCTCTCCAATATGTACCATTATTATAGCCGTCGAGTCCCTCCGCCCCGTTGTGCTTCATCATATCCACCGGTTTTCGGAACCTTCAGGAAAGTTCCTAACCAGCTGTAGGACCTTCTAGAAGATTCTTCCAGAAGGTTTTGTTTTGGTTTCTATTTTTTGTTTCCTTTTTTAGTTATTAAAAAATATTTTTTGTTCTAAAGAATATGAATTTAAAAAAGTTCAACATATTCAAAACTGTTCTTTTTCAAATGATGTTTGGAAATTCTAAATTTTATTCATGTTTAGAAAGAAAATCATGTTTACATTTCAATTCCTTTTTTGTTTTTTGTAAAAAAATGTTTGCATTTCAATTCCTTTTTTTTTGTAAAAAGTGCATTCTAAAGTTCAACAGATTATGAAAATCTATCGTTGTTTATAGTTCATAACATTTCGCACTACTCAGTAGTTATAAAAATCTCCCTTGATCCGGTGGCTAGGCTCGGGTGCGTCAGAATTGGAGATCTCGTGTCTGATTCCCACAAAATGCACAATTTTCTACTGTCGTGCTATAGATACCGTTTGCCGTTTGCCCGGCCAATTGACTACTTGCTCTGTGCCTCAGGCATCTATATGGCACATTTTCTTGTCACATAGGAGGTCCCTAACACAATGTAGCCGACTCTTCGGCGAACAAGTGTTGGGCCAGGCTCATTCGACGCTTGCTGTGACCGATCTCTGTAAACAATATCACTAATCCTATTCGGGCGCTTAACGTGTTGAATACTTTGTTGTCTGTTCCGCGCACACCCTTTTCAACACTATGTGAGTTAAATGGCTGACCATAACTAACCTCCTTTACACAAGTTTCGCAAACCTTGTAGAAGGTTCTCACTGGTTTTATTGGGCTAGTTTATTTTGGTTTTTCGGGAGGGTGTTTTTCTCAACCTTTTCGTATTGTTCTTCTCCTCCTTTACCGTTCACCTTTTTTTAATTTTCCTTTTTAACATATTTTCATATCCATGAACATTTCAGTTTCATATTTTTATTTAATTCTTGGATTTTTGAAATTGATGTAGTTTTTATTCACACCCATGCACCTTTTCTCAAATTCGTGAACATTTTTTAATCTATGAATTTTTTAATCCACGAACATTTTTTTATTCATGAACTTTTCAGTTTCATAAACTTTTTGAATCTGCGAACTGTTTCAATTCATGACCCTGTTTGAATTCACAATTTTTTTTGAATTCATGAACTTTTTCAAATTGGTGCAATATTTTAAAATTTATGAACTTTTTTCATATTCACGAACTTATTTCAAACTCATGAACTTTTCTGAATGTCCAAATTTTTCATGATCTGATTTTATTTCTGAGAGTATTCAACCGTGCCCAGCCAATTGGAAGTTATCAATCCACACTGTAAAGTTCCCTCCACTAAATCGGGTGTCAGTGTAGCCAGGCAACCAAATTACACCAGAGCATATTGGGCCATCGTTCTTTAGCATCCGCGCGGGCAGCGGTTGGCTCCGTGTCACGGAAAATCCGATGTGCCGCAATGTGGCACATAGCCGGGGCCTCACACATGTATCTAACCCAAGCGCATGAGATAGTCGAACTTACTTTCTCTTTTTCATTTGTTCTTCTTGTTATTTGTTCCTTACGTTCTATTTTGTTTTTTGTTTCTTTATTTTCCTTTTGTGTTTCCTGTTTTTGTCCTTAATAAATGATACTTTTTTTGAAATTATTATTTTTTTAAATATAAATATTGTTTAAAAAAAGGCTCATGTTTTACAAAAAAATGTCAGAATTTAAAAAAATCTTCTTGTCTGAATATTTTGTCATAAATTGAGAAAAAATTTGGGATATTTTAAAATTTGTGTTTTCCAAAAATTGTTTGGATTTAAAAAGGCTTGCCTTTTAATTTTTTTCTCCCATATTCAAAAAGTATTCATGTTTCTAAAAGTTGTTGCGGAATAAAAAATGTTAGGGCTTTTTCAGAGATAAAAAAAATAAAAAAACCCTAGAAACATGGGCATATAGTGTCTGGTTTGCTGAAGTAGTAGAACCGATACTGTGTCCCGATCGTTACAGTAGCCGGTCTGCTGCAATACAGAAAGGGCAATATAGTGGACATAACCAACGCTAGAGTAACAAAAAAATGCCGTCGTACTAATGAGCCAGCCTAGGCGAAACTCGCCTATGTAAGTTGCATCGCTACTTGCCGCAACAAGCGGCATATAGCTAAGACTAGCCACAACGGGAGTAAATTCAAATGGTAACATGATATGTTACTAGTCTAAGATACTATCTTTATAGTAGGGAGCAATATATGTGTGGTGTCATGCAACACTTCATTTATTATGTTGTAGACTCATCTTGACTTGATATGTGTGATGTTACTCACACTATGAGTAACTAACTATGTTACCACATGCCTATCTTTTTTCATTAATTATTTGTCACATTATTTATTTTATCTAGATATGTGTGATGTTATCATCTATATTACTTCCACTGTGGATAGTCTAAAGGTGCCATGCAGGAGCTCCCAAGCAATACATGCACGTCCCTAACTACCCGGTTGCTTAAGGGCACTGCACAACACAAACCCTCAAAATGGGCACTGCATATATGTCTCCGGACACACCCGGGACATGTCCATGGACATGATAGGGGATGGAGCAATTTACGCTATCCTAAAATTTCTATGTTGTGTATTTGGGAGGAGAGGAGGCATGTGATTACTTTTGGTTGGACATATATGCCACTGGGCACATGCCTTACTGCCTCGACGTCAACGATCCTAAACTTTGATTCCGCAACACCCAACAGCCAAGCAGATACACATAGTCTGGCACGCAGACTAGCCCACCTGAGTAGGACGGCCACGCCGACCTTGATATGGAGGAATTTATGGTCGATCCAACGAAGAGGTGTAAAGGAGAAAACTACAGCATGCGGGAGCACTAGTTATTGTGTGATGCGTTGTTGGCTACTAGCATCGATCCGATATATGGAAAGGAGCAAAGTGACATTCGAGAAAAAAAAAGGAGAGCAAAGTGATATTCGAGAAAAAAAAAGGAGCAAAGTGATGTAACATTGTAGACCAACATTCATACTTGGTTACATGAGCACAAGAATTTTGAGTGCTACCGCAATGAACTCATACGTAATCGTGAGACAGAATCGCTCAACCATTGATGGCACACCATCCAAGAGGCCGTGTGTAAGTATTGTGGCCGTTTGAAACGACTAATCGGTCGGTGGCCAAGTTGTGAAAATCACCGAGCAAGTAAGTTGTCATATATGTTGGTCATTTGGCTGGATATGCTCGTTTTGTGTTTGTCATTTGGTTGGATATGCAACTTGTTGACAATGTTTTTCTTTGTAGCCCTTCCACGTGTGCAACTTGTTCTTGAAGGTGGAGAGGAGGACTTCGTCCTCATGCATTGTTCGTTGTAGTTGATTGGGCAACCCAAGTGAAATGTATATGTTGCAATCTCTATAAATACCGCCGACATCGACCCCAAGGAAGAAGCGGATGATCCTACCGATCCAACAAAAGAGCCACCCAAAATGTTACAAGAGGTTTCCGGGGAAAGAAGTGAGAGGAGGAGAAATGAGAAGGGGAGACAACCAAGATGATGGAGTGGTCCGAGGTCATCTTGGCAAAGACGAGGAGGCATGTGTCAAGCGCTTCGACGTCAAAGGAGTAAAAAAAGGCTGGGAGGTTTAACATCTTCATGGCGGCGACCGATAAGAATATTAAGCTTGAAGAGAAGAAGATCAAGTTCCCAGGGGGAAGGTTGGGATCGCGACTTCTTAAAAGGATTCGAAGATGTTGACCTTGAAGATGGACGACTTGGATGAAGATGCAAGTATGATCGTGCCCGACTTAGAGACGGCGGAGAAGAAGGCGGCCGATGGGGAGGAGCCGGCAGTATATTGAGTGTGGCGGCTCAGATAGCCGGTCCGACAAGGCAAAAGTTCCATTTTTTGCATGGACCACCAAACTGAAATAAACATTGTCCTCTTTTTGATTATGACTGGGCACTACGTGAACATCACACTTTGTTATACATTTCAAAGTCAAATTGACTAGATCTTTATGGGATAGGGTTGGATGACAAAACTCCTATATCCATGTCCGTAGACTGTTCAGAATCAGTCCGCGGATAAATAGTATGTCAGTCTGCGGACACATGTTCTAAGGCCATCTTTAACGCTGACCCGCAATTTTTCTCCTGAATCCGTCCACGGACAGGGGTGCCAGTTCGTAGACAGGGATGCAGAAGCTGGCCATCCAAGGCTATCTACATACACCTCAAGCCAGGTTTCAACAAACCGGATGAAATTCATCAAACCCAATGGAATTCATCAAAGTTAGAATAAATCCAAGGCGCACAGTCAATCTATCAAGGACCAAGCAATCACACGAGCACGGCACTGAGATTTGTTAACAAGGTTCACCATCATGGCTACATCTCCGGGCCTAACTATGGGCGCTCCTCCCCATGACACTATCACAATACCTCACCTTGGCCGCCCGGGCGCCGGCACACGTCGTTGGCTCCCCCGCGTGCCTGTGCTATTATGTTGACATATGTTACATCATGTGTCTACCCTCACTATATATGAGAGGCCTAGAATACAAGTGTTCTACTTTTACACGACTCCATATCCTATGCAAACACAATACAACTCAGAGCCCAACTGTAACCTACCTTGTACGATAATATTCGACACAACTCATCCTTACATGGCATGCAGATAAGTCTAGTACAACAATAGTTCAATTTCAATGAGAAATAGTTCAGATTTAACTCGATTAACTGGATGTTCAAGAAGTTTTTCATGAACGGATCATGTCGTCCTATATATACTGCCCTTTGAGCTTTATCCAACAATGCATGTACATAAATGGTCTGCCATCTAGGTTGTGCTACATCACGGCAACATGTAGAGGCTACACAATATGTAGAACAACATTGAGTTAGTGAACGAATCAATCAACAAGTTGAGTAAGAAGAAACAAAACTTACGATCTCCTCGGCTGCCTGGTGCAATGGCCACCTTGGCTTAAGCATATTAACCATGCTAGAAAAACTGGTGACGGTGGTCTAGATGGCGGTACCGTTGATACGATAACGACTTCAGATCATGACCATGGATGATGTGGATGTCATAGGGTACAATGTGCCTTTGCGCGTGAAATGAATGATGCACACGCTGCCAGTAGACCCCCTTCTGTTGTTGCCTAAGAAATCCACGGATACGGCCAACCAAGCAACACACAACAACTCATCCTTCGTGGTAGAGTACCCTGCCATCCTTCGTACTCTAAAATAACAACATGACATTCGGAATAAAGCGCAACAACATTTGATCGAACAACTGTGGACATGGTGTCCGCCATGGACGTCGTCGACACGGGGGGAGAGGGAGTGTACCTAGCTGCGGATGGGACGACCTGGGTGGACGGCGCCGTCATAAAAGGTGAGCGGGTGCACTGCTAGTTGCGGACGTCCAACAATGTTTGTGCTACGGCCGGAGTGGTACAGCGACGACGTCGAACGAGGAAACTGCAGATGCAAAGCAAGGGGGAGGACTGACAGATTGAAATAGAATGGGACTGGGAGGGGAACTTTTTCTGGGTGAGGATGTCGAAGTCCAACATGGCTGCTGTTCGAACTCTCACAGAATCCCCCCAACTTGGCTTCCATTTGTGAGAAAAAATGCGTCGGGACTGCTTGATAGACCGGTAAGGCCCGCGTGGCGTATACAGGCGGTTTGAGCGTTGACGTTGGAGATGACCTAACACGACAAGTCTTGGACATGCCACCGGCTGACACATCAAGCCACGTCCACGTGGGACCCTAAACGACCCGGGGCAGAGAAGGCGAATACAGGAGAAAAATAAGGTAAACACGCGCGAAGCATCGAAGAAGCAAAGCCGTTGCAACCTCCACCACGTGGGTCATGAGCTAGCTCCCTGGCTCTCCCTCGCGGCCGCGTCCACGAATATTCTGGACTCGCCCAGCGCAAGAAACCGCCATGCCGAAGCTCCACCGTATAAAAACCAGGGCTCCGTTCCTTCCTTCCTTCACCAACAGCAAGCAACCAAATAAAGCCTTGATTGATTGAAGCAATAGTCAGAAAGACAGAAGCAAAGTCAGACAGCGTTCAAGAAACACAGTCGTTGCGGGAATCGTAAGCATGGACAAGGTGCTCGCCTTCTCCATCCTGAGCGCATCACCGGCCGACATCACCCCGGGCGCGGTCGCCGGCAGCAGTTGGGCTCGGCTCTCCTGGCGGGGGAGGAAGCTGCAGAAGGACGACCAGGCTAGAGCTGGGTAACAAAGAAAACAGGGCCGTCTGCCGAGGAAAATAGAGCAGCGGCCGGGCAAGGGGAAATCACAGTCGCCCTCGCCGACGCGGCTGCGGTTCGCGCCGGAGTTCGATGGGATTGACTGCTTCGAGACCATCGTGTGCCATTAATCGGTGCATCGCGAGCCACGGGTGTGACCATTAATTCTTTCTTGGTTTGATCGCTAGATGATCGGTGTGTTCACTCCATACGTTGTTGACTTGTGCTTCTAACTGAAGCCACATGTTGTGTACAGAATACAGAGTGAATTGTAGAGACTTGTGTCCGTCGTGTTCTTCATATGGGAGCTATTTGTCCGTGATTCTTTGGATAAACTTTTGCTGTCTACATAGCTAAGGAAGAAATTGCTGCTGGCGTAGTTAAGGTCAAACGTGGTAGGGTTGTTCAAACAAACAAATCTAGAACTGTACACGTGTCAATTGCATGTCCCTCGCACAATTACCCGGTCGTCTTTATTATCCAAAGGTGAAGTTGGTCATGAACGACATGTACACGCATACTGTTCATTCTGGTGGTCCCACTGATTGGTCACGAGTATTTTTGTACATCGCGTTGGCCAGCCAGACTGAGACTGCAACCGTGCAACGGACAAGGAGAAGCTGCTGAAGGAACTAGATCTCCAGCTGAAACAATTTTCCTAATGTCTTCCAATCCCATGATATATGCATGCACCCTTTCGAAGCACATAGATGGTGCCAGGGAGAGTGTGCCTTGTAATAGCGTTTGTAGTGGCCTTTGTAACATGGAAGCGAGGGAGAATGACATTTATATATAGTGCCCGGTAGGTGACTAGTACTCGTCTAGTGTACAATATCAAATAGCAATGTTATATGATTCAATGGTGATCCTTTTTTTGTGGGTGATTCAATGGTGATCCTTCGTTGGCTATCTTCTATCTTCTATCTTCTACTCTCTCCGTTCCTAAATACTTGTCTTTCTAGGCATTTCAACAAGTGACTACATACGTAGCAAAATGGATGAATCTATACTCTAAAATATGTCTACATACATCCGTATGTAGTAGTCATTTGAAATGTCTAAAAAGACAAATATTTAGGAACGAAGGGAGTATTTACTAATTGGAGGCACCTTTAAAGCCTCCTCATTAATCCACATCATCAAAATTAATTACATCGTTGGATTGAATAATTAAAGCCGAAGATAAAAAGAAAACTTACGTAACACAAATGGTCTAAAAAAAGGCTCCTGACACGTTCAAACAAAGAAAACATCCATCGCTGCCTTAAAAAAAGATATCCTCCTTCCATAAAAACTCCAGCGATGTAAAGGAAAAAAAGAATTAGATCTATTTGATTAAAAAAAGGATATTCACGTTGGTAAGTTCAGATTTTTTTAATCCCAACAGACATGTTGAACCGTAATATGTGCTTTAAGTCCAAACTGATAAGCTAAAGAAAAAAAGAAACTCCATAATCAGCGCTTTATCATGTGTCTGCGAGCTAAAAATAGAGTCATTTTATGGTACGCTTTGTCATTCATGCAAAAAAAAAATGCTACAAGTTATACGTGATTTAAGTCTTCTTTTTTTGCGGGGGATAGGTGATTTAAGTCTAACATGGTAAGTTAAAACGCAGGTTGGAGAGTCTAACATTTAAGTCTAACGAAGATAATGGTCCATGCAGCATAGGATGAGGGGTACCGATGGTGCTGTAAAGTAGATCGTGTTGTAGTGGTAATTGATACATTGCCCATTGGCGAACCTACATCGGATGGAAACACAACGATTTATCTGTTCGATGTCATTGAGTTCGTCCTTGGTTCTACAAGCCCCATGCAAGTAAACCCTATCCTAAAATTTGTCGAATGTGTTGCTTGATTTTTAGCCCGTCGGATCCCTGACAAATCCCAATAAAATATACTGATATGAAGCGTCCAATCATGTGAAAAATTGATATATACATGCATGTTTATGAGCACACTTCACCCAATTATATTGTAGAGGAGCGAACCAGATTCAACTGCATCAAGTGTCGCCATGTGCAAGGTAGTGCTGTCGTTATGCATATGTTTAGAATCATTTGGGGCGTCCATTAGTATTATGTATTTTTTTTACTGATATACTACTTTGCCTCATGTGCATGCGATTCGTGAATTACATGGTTTCACATGATTCGTTGGAAGTGTAGATTCTTAATACGTATTTGCATATATATATATATATATATATATATATATATATATATATATTTATATATATATATATATAGTATGTCTATGCATGTTTTTTTGTCCTTATTACAAACAAAACATTAGTCATTAAAACATCTGTAAATACATATATATTACTATTATAAAATAAACTGGATGTATCATCAGCCACAAAGATCTATTGTAAACACATCACTGTCTATGCGAAATATGGATGGCGAATATTAAAAATTTCTTTCGATGTGAATCATAAAAGAAACTGTTTAAGAATATCATGGTTGAGGCGAGAACTTCGGACCTTAATAAGATATGGTATAATGAGATTATAAGACTATATTTTTTAATATGTATATTATTTGCAATGATATCGCATATGTTGATAGAAACCCATGCAAGCATGTGTCCACTATTTTGTATAGAAACAGACTCTCTATAATTCTATGGTGCTTCCATGGCCAAAAGGAAGATGTATATATTTTTTCAGGTAGGGTATGAGAGGAAGATATATGCTAAAATATTTGAAACAATGTATGTTTGCAGGACCCTATGTCCAACCAAGGTACACATGCATGTGTTCTTATAATAATTTACATCACATTATTCATATCAATGTAGCTTCGACTGAACCTATGTCCAACCAAGGTAAACATGCATGTGCTATAATAATAATCTACAACAACATATTGATATTATTGTTTTACATTTTTATTTTTCACAACTTTGTTATATTAAATATTTAAAATGCTAGCCGTGCAGGTGCACGGGTTGACGACTAGTGAATTTAATTGGCAAAGTGTATTACATCTCCAAAGTGTATTCACATGACATACGCGTTTGGCTTTCAACTTAACTAAATAATCTTGAAAATTATGAAGCATATGGGTCTACGATGTAAAGATGGGGTGTTCAATTGGGTATACAAGAAATTTTCTTTCTTACAGAGAAAAATAGTCAAGAATAAAAGGCCCAGACTATCGACAACACTAAGGGAATAAAAACAGTCAACATAGCACGACCAGAGAAGCATTGGCCAAAGCCATCACCAAGAGTATGCCCAGCAGCTGACGAGATGCCTCGGTCTGTAGTGCCGCTGAAAGCCATGCCTACTGAAGATGCCAGAGCACCGCCGCCGGGGTGCCGCAGCAGCCCCATAGGACTGACACACATGCCACTGATAGATACCTTGCAAAAGCTCCCGATGCCGAGCGAGAAATGTTACTGCCACCAGCGAGCTTTGCTGGCCAGCATCGGCCTCCTGCGGTGAGGGCCAAAAGGATGAGTGCAGCAGTTGTGACGTGGGTGGGGGTTTCCAATGGGGGACTGGACCATCTATGAGCCTACCATGTGCACTCGTGGTTCTCAAGATTTCTTATAGCGCACTAGTGCTTAAATGGTGTAGCACCTGATTTGTTTGGTTCTACAAAAATTTTGCACCAAGTTTGAACCAACGTTGACTTTGCTCTCATGTGCAAATCTGATGTCTTTTATGATTTGTATCATTTGCTCTTTGCAACCTGTAGAAGTGAACTACTAAACTTTGCAGCCTATAGCAGTGAACTACTGAACTTTGCAATCTATAGTAGTTAACTAGTACTAAAGTTTGCCTCCTGCAGTATGGTCTGGCAAGGTTAATGCGTTGACCGCTCCTGGAGATGGGATGGTTGAAGATGGCGGCGGCGGATCCAGACCGTGCGCATGTTTGTGCGTGTTGCGGGTCAGCCAAATCCTCGAAATAGGCTTTCACCCCGCTTCACAGATAAAGCAAAGATCCATACAACCGACATCCAGATAAGTCATAAAGGCGACGACTAGGGCAACAACATAATAATGCCCAAAGAGAAACATAAGAGAAAAGAAAAACAAGGCCACCTAGTGGCTGTCGATGGGCGGAGCTAAGATGGCGAAAGCCGACGTGCCGAATCCATGAGCACATCCACCATGGTGTCTAGACGATTGCGATCATGCTGCCTAGTAAGTGGGCGCCATTCTGTAGAAAAGCAAGGAATTTGAACAAAGAGTCAGACGCCTGCCTTGGGAACACCTTCTCAATCACCATTTTATTTCCTATCGTCCCAAGAGTCCATGACATGGCTGCAAAGATCAGCCAGAATATGCGGCGGTGTCGTCCTGGCATGGTATCCCTGGCCTAGATGAAATCCACGAGATCCAGGGCCTCCAAGTTGGGCCCTAGTGCCTCACGGACGAACTGCCAAAGGACCCGAGCCGCCGTGCACGAGCCAGGTGGTGCTCTCGGCCCGATGCACGACAGCTGCGTGAGGCCACTGAATTAGATAGTGCACGATCATGCGGTTCAGGCACATTATCAAGAGTATAGGTTCTCTGCGTTCGTCACTGTGTGCATCACGAGCTTGCTTGCGGGCTCTCCTTTGGTTCCGTGTCCACGAATTTTCTATACCTCTATAGCGCAAGCAACCGCCATGCCCAAAGCTTCCTCCATCACCATGCTCAGGGCCGTACCTAAAAATCTAGGTGCCCGGTGCAAAATTTCAGATTAGGCCTTTATATCGAAATACAAATTATAAAGTCAATATGATATTTATTATTTGGAAATTACTAATGGAGCTCAAGCTCCATGGAGCTCTATATTTGAATAAATAAATAATTATTTTTTCAGGATTCAAAAAATTCTGAAAAAGAAATATACACATGCCTATGAATGTGTACTACTTCCTGTAAAATTTCATGGCAAAACACGTTTTATTTGAGCGGCACAATAATAATAAAATCATGTATTTCTGGCACATGTACTATCCACTATAACATACAAGATTTGTTTTTGGAAAGATCATATCAAAATATATTTTATAATAAAATTTTACACACATCGACCAGTACTTGTGTATTTTTTTAATTCTTTATAAACTTAAAAGTTCAATTGTTGATTTTTTTCTAAATGCAGAACCCAAGAGCCAAAAAGCCTCCCTTGTTATTAGCGTACTATAAACATAATCTTCTTATTAATAATAATACAAGAGTGATAGATGATGGGAAGAAAAATTAAAGGAACCTGATAAGTGCCACACGTGTGGCACGAACACATGACTACTCGAAACGTTTTTGATGGCAAGTTTAGTAATGCGAGGATGGCAACTTCCTTTTTGGATGGCAAGTTTCAGTTTTTTTGGTTTGTTATTTCTTTAGGATGGCAATTTTAGTTGTAAAAAACGTCAGGACCAGAGTGCTTCATGTCACACGTGTGACACTTATTATTTGAGAAACTAAATAGACTAGTCGTAAACCCGTGCTTCGCATGGGCTAGCCTATTAAGAGTGCTAACTTTGTATTAATTTAAATAAATTATATAATTAACATATTGTTAGTTGAAAATTTATTTGCAATTAATTAATTATTTTATTGATGGGGCAAATATAAGCTTTGATGTAAGGTGCGGCACAAATTTTTGCATACCCATTTTTTCCGCACATACGATGGATTTAGAGCCATTCTTAAACAATGTTGGCCAATTTAGAAAATGGTGTCTTCATTTGTTTCACATCAAGGAATAATCCATAAAACAATGTGATTCCTTACTTAGTTTTCCCTTTATTTCTGATTGTTGTCATCTGTCTCGATGAGTGCTTAACTTTGACTCTTTAGGTCCACTTCTTGCCAGCTCAATAGTCGTTGAATATAAAGCTGTTACAATGAATGTGCCAATTGTTTCCAAATCCCATCTCCTCTATCTATGAACATATAATTTAACTGGCCAGTACGATTTGAATTATCTCCACAATCCCCATTCATTTCCGAGGTGTCCCCACACCCAGGCAAACTCCCTTCGCAAGTCTATGATGTGTTGTTCGCATCCATATCACATTGCACAGGAGATGGGTGGAAGGTATCCTGGAGAGATGATTGTACATGAGTCATCAGGGAGATTGCTGGATTTTTTATTTAAATTTTTATATTAGTTTTGAGTCAGCCAAAGGAAATTGGTGATTTGTAATGTATTTTTTATACGTGCTGTTTTTCGGTCCTTGCCATTATATTTTTGTCATATACATGTATGATTGCTCCTTGGTTTTTGGCATGTAAATTATATGCGTAAACACATATTGGAAATTTGTTTCTTCACAATGCTAAGAGTTCCTGTTACAAACTTGTACTGTATCAATCAAATTCAAGGAAAGTAAAAAATGAAAAGAGAAACATGTTGATTGTACAATTTGTACAGACGACATCCAGAGATTTTACTTCAAGAAAGCCGATGAATAGAAGGGACTTAAAACATAATTAATTGATAAATAATAAAGACCCTATGCTAGTGGTAGTACTAAAAGAATGGAATGGAAGGGAAATTATAAATAGTATAGCCAAGTAGCCGGTTAGTCTAACAAAACTTAGGAACAATTATTCTTTTAACAACTGAAATAGGTATTATGTCCACACTCATTCTGGTACATTATGACACTGATGATGCATAAATACAGAGAAAAGTATTAAAGGAATCATTCCAACATTATGCATGGTTATCCCCAAACGGAATACTACACTATTCCGTAAAAATGAAAGAAACAGAATACTGCACTATTCGGTACAAAAGTAAGAAACATAACACTGCATTAATATGTCAGAAAGAAAAAAACTCTATACTACAGTAATTAATTTTAAGAAAACTCGAGAAAAAAGAGAATGACAACATTACAGTGAAACATCATGTACCATCTTGAGCACTCTCAGTATTCAAAGCAAGAAAATTCCTGGTTCCAGAGATCAGCATTGGCTTCGCATGCAGTTGTTGTCACTGGTGTGAAGAATGCAGAACCAAGCATGCACTTCGGTCTATTAAGCTGGAAGTTGGATGCCATGACAGGTTCTGCCCTACAACCTTGATGGATTACGCCAGAGGCGCGGATTAGGAAGATTTTCTACACAACTTTGTCTCCATGTATGTCAAGGTCAAAGCAGGAGAAAGATATGGGAGTGTTCGGAAGTCTGAATAGGCTAGTACCATGAAAATATTCTATGGCATCCGGTGCACCGGTAGCACCACAAGTGCGGGTGCACCGGATACATTCCCTAGTACCATGTGCATTATCCCATAAAATTTTATATCTTGGTGGCAAATCTATATATTGTATAAGTAGTAACCATAGAGAAAATTATAGAAGAATTCTGGTAGTTTCAAACCTTCCACATGGCAAGAATGAATATGATAAAAAGGAATAACCTTAGGTAGATTGAATATTTGAAAATTGGACCAAGTTTCGAAGGAGAATTTATCTTATACACATAGTACTGTTGATATTCAGATTTTTCATCTATATTAGATTTTATAGCATGCATATACATTGACACAAATCCATCTCCTACATGGCTTCTTTTGCGCAGCTATCTCCTACGCAAGATCATCATTCTTGCACAAATTTTACATGGATTCCTGGTGGAGAATAGAAGATAAATGTCACCGTGCAAGATATATATGCTATTAGAAAAGACATGATTGCACCAATCAATACTAACCCATCGGACGTCCTAGCTATAATAATTCGCTTTCTTGGCCCTGTTCCTACGCGGCGACGTGAGTACATCCCCGCGAGGGGCGACCATGATGATGACGAAGCAAATTAGTCGTTCCTCTATGACATAATCCTGTACAAAGCAAACTCCATCTGTATTAATTGATTAGCAATTCATTAATGTACAAAGTAGCTAGCTAGCTAAAATAGATTGATGGATTTTGGCAACATAAGCAGAGTCGCTGTATTGATTATAGGCTTGAGTACTACTTGGATATATACCTGTATAAAGTAGGCTTAACTCACGCCACTATTCACATATGCATGTGCCTCCGTCACGTGATGATGTTTATGGTATGTATATCAATCTGGCATTGTAGTTTGCGATTGAAGCAGCTTTTTGGCCGCCACGTATCCTGTGCTGCGATGGATGGGGCTCTTCCTCCTACACAATGGCGCAGCAGCGGCCAGGTATGTGCGCACCTGTAATCACCATAGTACCTCGATAGACGGCACTGGCGGCGACCGCGTCATGGGCTTTCGCTGCGTATAGGTCAAGGAAATCAGGAGAACCGGTCCTGCAAGACTCTGCAACGTTGTTAGTTAGCATTCATAATTTTCTGTTAGCCGAGGAGTAGATAGATTCTTTTTTCTCGCAAAAGAAAAAATCATCTATCTACTACTCGCAAAAAAAAAAAAAATCGAGATAGTTTGGCAGGGAGTTATTTTCTCTTCTGTTGTTCTGTTAGCCAAGTAGTAGATAGTTTTTTTCCGGGTGAGTAGATAGATAGCCGAGTAGTAGATAGTCTTTTATAATTTTTTTTTACGTGAGGTGAGTATATAGATTGACACGGGAGTTCTTTTCCCTTCTGCTTTCAAATCATTTTTTGCCCGGGATTTTATCGGTGGATCTACACCATAATAATTCGGTCCATACGAGATTAACGGTGTTGGGAAACGTAGTAATTTCAAAAAATTTCCTATGCACACGCAAGATCATGATGATGCATAGCAACGAGAGGGGAGAGTCTTGTCCACGTACCCTCGTAGACCGAAAGCGGAAGCGTTAGCACAACGCGGTTGATGTAGTCGTACGTCTTCACGATCCGACCGATCAAGTACCGAACGCACGGCACTTCCGAGTTCTGCACACGTTCAACTCGATGACGTCCCTCGAACTCTGATCCAGCCGAGCTTTGAGGGAGAGTTCCGTCAGCACGACGGCATGGTAACGATGATGATGTTCTACCGACGCAGGGCTTCGCCTAAGCACCGCAACAATATGACCGAGGTGGATTATGGTGGAGAGGGGCACCGCACACGGCTAAGAGATCAAGAGATCAATTGTTGTGTCTTTGGGGTGCCCCCTGCCTCCATATATAAAGGAGTGGAGGAGGGGGAGGGCCGGCCCTCTCTATGGCCCGCCCTAGGGGAGTCCTACTCTCACCAGGAGTAGGATTCCTATTTTCCTAGTAGAACTAGGAGCCCTTCCAAGTAGTAGGACTAGGAGGGAAGGAAAGGGAAGGGAAAAGGAGAAGGAAGGAAGGGGGCGCCCCCGGAAAGGGAAGGGAAAAGGAGAAGGAAGGAAGGGGGCGCCCCCCTCCCTAGTCCAAATCGGACCAGCCCATGGGGAGGGGTGCGGCCACCCTTTGAGGCCTTTCTCTCCTTTCCCGTATGGCCCATTAAGGCCCAATACGAATTCCCGTAACTCCTTGGTACTCCCGAAAATACCCGAATCACTCGGAACCTTTCCGATATCTGAATATAGTCGTCCAATATATCGATCTTTACGTCTCGACCATTTCGAGACTCCTCGTCATGTCCCCAATCTCATACGGGACTCCGAACTCCTTCGGTACATCAAAACACATAAACTCATAATATAACCGTCATCGAACTTTAAGCGTGCGGACCCTACGGGTTCGAGAACTATGTAGACATGACCGAGACACATCTCCGGTCAATAACCAATAGCGGAACCTGGATGCTCATATTGGCTCCTACATATTCTACGAAGATCTTTATCGGTCAAACCGCATAACAACATACGTTGTTCCCTTTGTCATCGGTATGTTACTTGCCCGAGATTCGATCGTCGGTATCTCAATACCTAGTTCAATCTTGTTACCGGCAAGTCTCTTTACTCGTTCCGTAACATATCATCCTGCAACTAACTCATTAGTTGCAATGCTTGCAAGGCTTATAGTGATGTGCATTACCGAGTGGGCCCAGAGATACCTCTCCGACAATCGGAGTGACAAATCCTAATCTCAAAATACGCCAACCCAACAAGTACCTTCGGAGACACCTGTAGAGCACCTTTATAATCACCCAGTTACGTTGTGACGTTTGGTAGCACACAAAGTGTTCCTCTGGTAAACGGGAGTTGCATAATCTCATAGTCATAGGAACATGTATAAGTCATGAAGAAAGCAATAACAACAAACTAAACGATCAAGTGCTATGCTAACGGAATGGGTCAAGTCAATCACATCATTCTCTAATGATGTGACCCCGTTAATCAAATGACAACTCATGTCTATGGCTAGGAAACTTAACCATCTTTGATTCAACAAGCTAGTCAAGTAGAGGCATACTAGTGACATACTGTTTGTCTATGTATTCACACATGTATAATATTTCCGGTTAATACAATTCTACCATGAATAATAAACATTTATCATGATATAAGGAAATAAATAATAACTTTATTATTGCCTCTAGGGCATATTTCCTTCAGCCTCCCACTTGCACTAGAGTCAATAATCTAGTTCACATCGCCATGTGATTTAACATCAATAGTTCACATTACCATGTGATTAACACCCATAGTTCACATCGTCATGTGACCAACACCCAAAGGGTTTACTAGAGTCATTAATCTAGTTCACATTGCTATGTGATTAATACCCAAAGAGTACTAAGGTGTGATCATGTTTTGCTTGTGAGGGAAGTTTAGTCAACTGGTCTGCCACATTCAGATCCGTATGTATTTTGCAAATTTGTATGTTAACAATGCTCTGCACGGAGCTACTCTAGCTAATTGCTCCCACTTTCAATATGTATCCAGATTGAGACTTTGAGTCATCTGGATCAGCGTCAAGACTTGCATCGACGTAACCCTTTACGGCGAACCTTTTGTCACCTCCATAATCAAGAAACATATCCTTATTCCACTAAGGATAATTTTGACCAATGTCTAGTGATCTACTCCTAGATCACTATTGTACTCCCTTGCCAAACACAGGGCAGGGTATACAATAGGTCTGGTACACAGCATGGCATACTTTATAGAACCTATGGCTGAGGCATAGGGAATGACTTTGATTCTCTCTCTCTATCTTCTGTCATGGTCGGGTTTTGAGTCTTACTCAGTTTCACACCTTGTAACACAGGCAAGAACTCTTTCTTTGACTGTTCCATTTTGAACTACTTCAAAATCTTGTCAAGGTATGTACTCATTGAAAAACTTATTAAGCGTCTTGATCTATCTCTATAGATCTTGATGCTCAATATGTAAGCAGCTTCACCGAGGTCTTTCTTTGAAAAACTCCTTTCAAACACTCCTTTATGCTTTGCAGAATAATTCTACATTATCTCCGATCAACAATATGTCATTCACATATACTTATCAGAAATACTGTAGTGCTCCCACTCACTTTCTTATAAATACAGACTTCACCGCAAGTCTGTATAAAACTATATGCTTTGATCAACTTATCAAAGTGTATATTCCAACTCCGAGATGCTTGCACCAGTCCATAGATGGATCGTTGGAGCTTGCATATTTTGTTAGCACCTTTCGGATTGACAAAACTTTCTTGTTGCATCATATACAACTCTTCTTTAATAAGTCCATTAAGGAATGTAGTTTTGTTTATCCATTTGTCAGATTTCATAAAATGTGGCAATTGCTAACATGATTCGGACAGACTTAAGCATAGATACGAGTGAGAAACTCTCATCGTAGTCAACACCTTGAACTTGTCGAAAACCTTTTTGCGACAATTCTAGCTTTGTAGATAGTAACACTACTATCAGCGTCCGTCTTCTTCTTGAAGATCCATTTAATCTCAATGGCTCGCCGATCTTTGGGCAAGTCAATCAAAGTCCATACTTTGTTCTTATACATGGATCTCATCTCAGCTTTCATGGCCTCAGGCCATTTTGCGGAATCTGAGCTCATCATCGCTTCCTCATAGTTCGTAGGTTCGTCATGGTCAAGTAACATGACCTCCAGAATAGGATTACATACCACTCTGGTGCAGATCTCACTCTGCTTTACCTACGAGGTTTGGTAGTAACTTGATCTGAAGTTACATGATCATCATCATTAGCTTCCTC
The DNA here is from genome assembly GCF_056163025.1 of Triticum urartu. Taxonomy (NCBI): domain Eukaryota; kingdom Viridiplantae; phylum Streptophyta; class Magnoliopsida; order Poales; family Poaceae; genus Triticum; species Triticum urartu. Next base: position 51,667,991 of record NC_141879.1, read on the forward strand.
ACTAATTGGTGTAGTAGTCACAGGAACCGATTTCTGTGATGAACTACTTTCCAATAAGGGAGCAGGTACAGTTACCTCATCAAGTTCTACTTTCCTCCCACTCACTTCTTTCGAGAGAAACTCCTTCTCTAGAAAGGATCCATTCTCAGCAATGAATATCTTGCCTTCGGATCTATGATAGAAAGTGTACCCAATATTTTCTTTTGGGTATCCTATGAAGACGCACTTCTCCGATTTGGGTTTGAGCTTATCAGGTTGAAACTTTTTCACATAAGCATTGCAACCTCAAATTTTAAGAAACGACAGCTTAGGTTTCTTGCCAAACCATAGTTCATACGGTGTCGTCTCAACGGATTTAGATGGTGCCCTATTTAACGTGAATGTAGTTGTCTCTAATGCATAACCTCAAAACTATAGTGGTTAATCGGTAAGAAACATCATAGATTGCACTATATCCAATAATAGTACGATTATGACGTTCGGACACACCATTATGCTGTGGTGTTCCAGGTGGCAGGATTTTGTGAAACTATTCCACATTGTTTTAATTCAAGACCAAACTCGTAACTCAAATTTTTGTCTCTGCGATCAGATCATAGAAACTTTATTTTCTTGTCGTGATGATTTTCCACTTCACTCTTAAATTCTTTGAACTTTTCAAATGTTTCAGACTTATGTTTCTTTAAGTAGATATACCCATATCTGCTCAAATCATCTGTGAATGTCAGAAAATAACGATACCCGCCGCGAGCCTCAACACTCATCAGACCTCATACATCAGTATGTATTATATCCAATAAGTCAGTTGCTCGCTCCATTGTTCCGGAGAACGAAGTCTTAGTCATCTTGCCCATGAGGCACGGTTCGCAAGCATCAACTGATTCATAATCAAGTGATTCCAAAAGCCCATCAGCATGAATTTTCTTCATGCGCTTTACACCAATATGACCTAAACGGCATTGCCACAAATAAGTTGCACTATCATTATTAACTTTGCATCTTTTGGCTTCAATATTATGAGAATGTGTATCACCATGATCGAGATACAACAAACCATTTTCATTGGGTGTATGACCATAGAAGGTTTAATTCATGTAAACAGAACAACAATTTATTCTCTTACTTAAACACGATCAAATCATATTCATGCTCAACGCAAACACCAAATAACACTTATTTAGGTTCAACACTAATCCCGAAAGTATATGGAGTGTGCGATGATGATCATATCAATCTTGGAACCACTTCCAACACACATCGTCACTTCACCCTTAACTAGTCTCTGTTCATTCTGCAACTCCCGTTTCGAGTTACTACTCTTAGCAACTGAACCAGTATCAAATACCGATGGGTTGCTATGAACACTAGTAAAATACACATCAATAATCTGTATATCAAATATACCTTTGTTCACTTTGCCATCCTTCTTATCCGCCAAATACTTGGGGCAGTTCTGCTTCTAGTGACCAGTCCCTTTGCAGTAGAAGCACTTAGTCTCAGGCTTAGGACCAGACTTGGGCTTCTTCACTTGAGTAGCAACTTGCTTGCCGTTCTTATTGAAGTTCCCCTTCTTCCCTTTGCCCTTTTCTTGAAACTAGTGGTCTTGTCTACCATCAACACTTGATATTTTTCTTGATTTCTACCTTCGTCGATTTCAACATTACGAACAGCTTGGGAATCGTTTCCGTTATCCCTTGCATATCATAGTTCATTACGAAGTTCTACTAACTTGGTGATGGTGACTTGAGAATTCTATCAATCACTATCTTATCTGGAAGATTAATTCCCACTTGATTCAAGCGATTGTAGTACCCAGACAATCTGAGCACATGCTCACTGCTTGAGCTATTCTCCTCCATCTTTTTAGCTATAGAACTTGTTGGAGACTTCATATCTCTCAACTCGGGTATTTGCTTGAAATATTAACTTCAACTCCTAGAACATCCATATGATGCATGACATTCAAAACGTCTTTGAAGTCCCGATTCTAAGCTGTTAAGCATGGTGCACTAAACTATCAAGTAGTCATCATATTGAGCTAGCCAAACGTTCATGACGTCTGCATCTGCTCCTGCAATAGGCCTGTCACCTAGCGGTGCATTAAGGACATAATTCTTCTGTGCAGCAATGAGGATAAACCTCAGATCACGGATCCAATCCGCATCATTGCTACTAACATCTTTCAACTTAGTTTTCTCTAGGAACATATCAAAAATAAAACAGGGGAGCTAAACGCGAGCTATTGATCTATAACATAGATATGCCAATACTACCAGGACTAAGTTCATGATAAATTTAAGTTCAATTAATCATATTACTTAAGAACTCCCACTTAGAAAGACATCCCTCTAATCTTCTAAGTGATCACGTGATCCAAATCAACTAAACCATAACCGATCATCACGTGAAATGGAGTAGTTTTCAATGGTGAACATCACTATGTTGATCATATCTACTATATGATTCACGCTCGACCTTTCGGTCTCAGTGTTCCGAGGCCATATCTGCATATGCTAGGCTCGTCAAGTTTAACCTGAGTATTCTGCATGTGCAAAACTGGCTTGCACCCGTTGTAGATGGACGTAGAGCTTATCACACCCGATCATCACGTGGTGTCTTGGCACGACGAACTTTGGCAACGGTGCATACTCAGGGAGAACACTTTTATATTGAAATTTAGTGAGAGATCATCTTATAATGCTACCGTCAATTAAAGCAAGATAAGATGCATAAAAGATAAACATCACATGCAATCAAAATATGTGACATGATATGGCCATCATCATCTTGTGCCTTTGATCTCCATCTCCAAAACATCGTCATGATTTCCATCGTCACCGGCATGACACCATGATCTCCATCATCTTGATCTATATCAATGTGTCGTCACATGGTCATCTCGCCAACTATTGCTCTTGCAACTATTGCTATCGCATAGCGATAATTGTAAAGCAATTATTTGGCGCTTGCATCTTATGCAATAGAGACAACCATAAGGCTTCTGCCAGTTGCCGATAACTTCAACAAAACATGATCATCTTATACAACAACTTATATCTCTTCACGTCTTGACCATATCACATCACAACATGCCCTGCAAAAACAAGTTAGACGTCCTTTACTTTGTTGTTGCAAGTTTTACGTGGCTGCTATGGGCTTACCAAGAACCGTTCTTACCTACGCATCAAAACCACAACGATAGTTTGTCAAGTTGGTGCTGTTTTAACCTTCTCAAGGACAGGGCGTAGCCACACTCGGTTCAACTAAAGTTGGAGAAACTGACACCCGCTAGTCACCTGTATGCATAGCACGGCGGTAAAACCAGTCTTGCGTCAGCGTACGCGTAATGTCGGTCCGGGCCGCTTCATCCAACAATACCGCCGAACCAAAGTGTGACATGCTGGTAAGCAGTATGACTTATATCGCCCATAACTCACTTGTGTTCTACTCGTGCATATTACATCAACGCATAAAACCTGGCTCGGATGCCACTGTTGGGGAACGTAGTAATTTCAAAAAAATTCCTACGCACACGCAAGATCATGGTTATGCATAGCAACGAGAGGGGAGAGTGTTGTCCACGTACCCTCCTAGACCGAAAGCGGAAGCGTTAGCACAACGCGGTTGATGTAGTCGTACGTCTTCACGATCCGACGGATCAAATACCGAACGCACGGCACCTCCGAGTTCTGCACACGTTCAACTCGATGACGTCCCTCGAACTCCGATCCAGCCGAGCTTTGAGGGAGAGTTCCGTCAGTATGATGGCGTGGTGACGATGATGATGTTCTACCGACGCTGGGCTTCGCCTAAGCATCGCTACGATATGACCGAGGTGGATTACGGTGGAGAGGGGCACCGCACACGGCTAAGGGATCAAGAGATCAATTGTTGTGTCTTTGGGGTGCCCCCTGCCCCCGTATATAAAGGAGTGGAGGAGGCTTTTCCTAGTAGAACTAGGAGCCCTTCCAAGTAGTAGTAGTAGGAGGGAAGGAAAGGGAAGGGAAAAGGAGAAGGAAGGAAGGGGGCGCCCCCCTCCTAGTCCAATTCGGACCAGCCCATGGGGAGGGGTGCGGCCACCCTTTGAGGCCTTTCTCTCCTTTCCCGTATGGCCCATTAAGGCCCGATACGAATTTCCGTAACTCCCCGGTACTCCCGAAAATACCCGAATCACTCGGAACCTTTCCGATGTCCGAATATAGTCGTCCGATATATCGATCTTTACGTCTCGACCATTTCGAGACTCCTCGTCATGTCCCCGATCTCATCCGGGACTCCGAACTCCTTCGGTACATCAAAACACATAAACTCATAATATAATTGTCATCGAACTTTAAGCGTGCGGACCCTACGGGTTCGAGAACTATGTAGACATGACCGAGACACATCTCCGGTCAATAACCAATAGCGGAACCTGGATGCTCATATTGGCTCCTACATATTCTACGAAGATCTTTATCAGTCAAACCGCATAACAACATACGTTGTTCCCTTTGTCATCGGTATGTTACTTGCCCGAGATTCGATCGTCGGTATCTCAATGCCTAGTTCAATCTTGTTACCGGCAAGTCTCTTTACTCGTTCCGTAACACATCATCCCGCAACTAACTCATTAGTTGCAATGTTTGCAAGGCTTATAGTGATGTGCATTACCGAGTGGGCCCAGAGATACCTCTCCGACAATCGGAGTGACAAATCCTAATCTCGAAATACGCCAACCCAACAAGTAACTTCGGAGACACCTATAGAGCACCTTTATAATCACCCAGTTACGTTGTGACGTTTGGTAGCACACAAAGTGTTCCTCTGGTAAACGGGAGTTGCATAATCTCATAGTCATAGGAACATGTATAAGTCATGAAGAAAGCAATAACAACAAACTAAACGATCAAGTGCTATGCTAACGGAATGGGTCAAGTCAATCACATCATTCTCTAATGATGTGACCCCGTTAATCAAATGACAACTCATGTCTATGGCTAGGAAACTTAGCCATCTTTGATTCAACGAGCTAGTCAAGTAGAGGCATACTAGTGACATATTGTTTGTCTATGTATTCACACATGTATTATATTTCCGGTTAATACAATTCTAGCATGAATAATAAACATTTATCATGATATAAGGAAATAAATAATAACTTTATTATTGACTCTAGGGCATATTTCTTCAAACGGTTTGTAAAATCTGATTAACATAGAAATTTTTTTGGAAGTCTAGAATTAGTATAGGTATATAGAAGATAGATAGATAGATAGATAGATAGATAGATAGATAGATATATAGATATAGATGAGAGCAAACCATATGAATCCGTTGCTTGCCTCAAATATCTTTGAAGAATTTGCAAAGTGATTTGTTGCAAAGAGAACAGAGAATCCGAGAAGAATAGGTAGTGCTTCCAAAGACGTCCCTTCGGAATATGATGTATGGGAAATTTTGTAATCAGAATTTACAGTTGATTAATATCGACAGAGAGAGACGTGCGCTTGTTGTGTCATGGCGTGGGATGGTTACTGGTTGGCGTCGGAAGTTGGTAGGTTGCACGTGAGGTATACATTCCTTAATTATCCTCTTGTTTAATTTGTTAATTGCTACTCTCTTTTTTTTCAAAATATAAGGTGCAATTGACTTTTTACAGTTCTTGATGCACGACTTTGATCACTGATATATATCAAAGTATATGGATTGAACATGTATAAATGGCATCGTCGTATTTGTCTTGCAAAACAATTTTATTTCATATGTTTGTATACTAATTTTATAGACATATAATACATGAAAATCATAGTCAATGCTGTACAATAAAGATAAAAAAAATCAAACCGCGCCTTATATTTTTGGAAGAAGGGAGTATTTATTATTTAAGATAAATTTGGGGGCCTCAAAAATTTAGAGGCCCTGTGCCATTGCACACTCTGCACCTGACCTGCTCGTGGTACGGGCCTGACCATGCTCCGCCGTATATAGCCGGGTCCCGTCCCCTCTCTCCCTTCACAAACCCGAGCAGCAAGCAAGCAAAGTCATACAGCGTGTGCGTGCAAGAAAAGCATCGCCCACCGGAGCTGCTGCAGGAATCATCCCCGTCTCCATTCGAGTATGGACAAGGTGCTGGCATTCTCGATCCTGAGTGTGTCACTGGCCGTCATCGCCCCTGGAGGGAGCTGCGCTCGTCTCTCCTAGCCGGGGAGGAAGCTACAGAAGGACAACCAGGCTGGAGCAGGGCCCTGTGGCGGTGGAGACAGAGTGGCGGCCGGGCAAGGGGAAATTGCAGTCGCCGTCACCGCCGCAGCCGCGTTTCGCTGTAGACTCCGTTGGGATAGACTGCTCTGAGACCATCGTGTGCCACTAATCTGTGAATCTTAACCGCTGGTCTGACTGTTAATTCTTTCTCGTCGTTTGGCAGGCGGATGTTCCGTGTGTTCATTGGTTGCTGACTTGTGCTTCTAACTGAAGGAAGCCACAGGTTGTACAGGGTATAAACTACAGAGGAGTTAATTGTAGAAAACCATCACATTTGAGACATCGTTTGCAAAAAACCACGAGGTCATTATTTTTTTACAAAAAACACCGCACATTCAGTAAACTTTTTGCAAAAAACACTGATCGAGTGATTTAGATCGTTTGGTCACTTTCTGACAAGTGGGGCCAAATTGTCGGGAGTTGACTTGGCAAAACATTTACATATACACCCTTAAATCTTAAAAATAAAAGCAACCAGCCCCCTCCCCCCTCCCTCGCGGACAGCAGCTCCCGTGCAGCGTTCAAGCGTCCACGGCGGGGACTTCGTGGAGGCAGCCGCCGGGATGCCGTCGCCGCGCCTCAGCCGTCTGCCGGGGATGCCCAGCGCCGCTCGACACCATGGATGGGGGCCAACCTCCATGCGCGTCCCTAGGGTTATCTGTTGTGTTTTGGAGGAGCTCGTGTGCCATTGCACACTCTGCACCTGACCTGATCATGGTACGGGCCTGACCATGCTCCGCCGTATATAGCCGGGTCCCGTCCCCTCTCTCCCTTCACAAACCCGAGCAGCAAGCAAGCAAAGTCATACAGCGTGTGCGTGCAAGAAAAGCATCGCCCACCGGAGCTGCTGCAGGAATCATCCCCATCTCCATTCGAGTATGGACAAGGTGCTGGCATTCTCGATCCTGAGTGTCACTGGCCGTCATCGCCCCTGGAGGGAGCTGCGCTCATCTCTCCTAGCTGGGGAGGAAGCTACAGAAGGACAACCAGGCTAGAGCAGGGCCCTGTGGCGGTGGAGACAGAGTGGCGGCCGGGCAAGGGGAAATTGCAGTCGCCGTCGCCGTCGCAGCCGTGTTTCGCTGTAGACTCTGTTGGGATAGACTGCTCTGAGACCATCGTGTGCCACTAATCTGTGAATCTTAACCGCTGGTCTGACTGTTAATTCTTTCTCGTCGTTTGGCAGGCGGATGTTCCGTGTGTTCATTGGTTGCTGACTTGTGCTTCTAACTGAAGGAAGCCACAGGTTGTACAGGGTATAAACTACAGAGGAGTTAATTGTAGAAAACCATCACATTTGAGACATCGTTTGCAAAAAACCACGAGGTCATTATTTTTTTTACAAAAAACACCGCACATTCAGTAAACTTTTTGCAAAAAACACTGATCGAGTGATTTAGATCGTTTGGTCACTTTCTGACAAGCGGGGCCAAATTGTCGGGAGTTGACTTGGCAAAACATTTACATATACACCCTTAAATCTTAAAAATAAAAGCAACCAGCCCCCTCCCCCCTCCCTCGTGGACAGCAGCTCCCGTGCAGCGTTCAAGCGTCCACGGCGGGGACTTCGTGGAGGCAGCCGCCGGGATGCCGTCGCCGCGCCTCGGCCGTCTGCCGGGGATGCCCAGCGCCGCTCGACACCATGGATGGGGGCCAACCTCCATGCGCGTCCCTAGGGTTATCTGTTGTGTTTTGGAGGAGCTCGCTCCCGTCGATGCACGCGCCCAGTCCCCCCCCCCTCGCGCGTGGACGATCGATCCGCTCGATCTCTGGAGCTTGGTTGCCGGGCTTGAAGTGGATACGAAGGCAGGCGGCGTAGGGGAAACTAAGGACGCCCGAATCCGGTCGATGGAGGTGGTTGGCGGAGCTCCGGCCCCGATGGAGGTCCTTGGATGCGGCCATGAGCAAGGAACCACCGGGAACAAGCTCCTTTGTACACGCCGGCCATGAGCTCGTACAGGTGGTTGTTGGCTCCAGTGTACACGGGAGAAGAGAGAAGATAACCTTATCCTTTGAATATTTTACGTTTTCATCCTTCACGTTTCTGTTATTTACAGAAAAGCCCTGTTGTTCGTGTTTTTACCAAATCAGCTTCTTATTATCCGGCCTCACTGTCAGAAAGTGATCAAACGAGCTAAATCCCTCTGTCAGTGCTTTTTGCAAAAGGTTTACTGAATACACGGCGGTTTTTGCAAAAAATTAGTGACCTCGTGGTTTTCTGCAAACTATGCCCTAAATGTGGTGGTTTTGGCAATTAACTCACTATAGAGTAATTTTTTTAGAAAAGGAGGATGACCCCGGCCTCTGCATATGGGCGATGCATACGACCACTTTATTAATTATTTTCACAAGACCTTACAAAGCCATACAACAGCAAGACTAAAGCCACCGTCTAAGCAACAACTGTCGCTACACCTATCCAATTGATAAAGGGGCGCAGATAGTCTGGGCCTAATACCAAACAGAAATCGCAGCCAAACCTAAACATCTAAGACCTGAGGTCCCAACCAGGATGCCTGTCGGGTATGGGGCACCTTCCAGTCCGGTGCACTCCTCAACCAGGACACCTACCGGGTATGAGGCCGTCACAGCCACCTGCCACCAATCCATTTTCAGAGTTGTACTGTTGCATGTACCGTGCCAGGTCTCTCTGCCATCGACGCCACCACGACGCCCGACAGCGTCGTCCTCCTGCGTGAGTCCATCCTCCCACAGCGAACTCCGAATCTGCACTGCGCCACGCCGTCAAGATCCGTCGCCATTGGCGTGTAGGATGAATCACCGCTCCACCAAAGAATTTGTCCTCTGGTTCCTCGATCACGTGTGTACCTCCAAGAACGACGCCCCCAAGGGAGGAACGACACCAGAGCGCCGCCGTCATCCGATCATCCGATCTAGGGTTTCCCCCGGAGGTAGCAGAGAGTGGCCTTGAACTTCTCCACGGTGATGCCTTCAAGAAGGGAACGACGCAGATAGCGCCACCACCACCGTCCTTAGCAGACGCCGAAGGCAAGTTTTCACCTAGATCAGTTCGAAGGGATCCAACTCTCGTGCACGGGCCGCTGTCACCACCAGCACCACTAGGCAGAACCCTGGAGCACCGGCAGATCAACGAGCCGCCGGCACCATCGCATCTAGATCGCCGGCCACGCCGGGCCGCCGCCATCCCCTGCGCCGTCCGGGTCAGAGATGGAGCTGCCGACCGCGCACAGGGACCACCGCCGCCTGCACACCCGGAGCGCCGCCGAGAGCCCAGCGGCCGCCACCGCTTGCCGAGGCCCGCCACCGCGCACCCCGAGCAGACTCCCACGCACATCAGGGGAAACCGCGAGCGTGAGCCCTGCCGTCACCCCCAAGCCCGCGCCGGCGCGCCGCCAAAAACCAATGCGATCCGCCCGCGCCAGATCCAGCGAGTCGTGGGAGAAGAGATCCCGCCGCCGCCGACGCCGACCGAGCTTTGCCCGGCGGCGCGCCCCGGCGGCAGCGAGGAGGAGAGGTCGGGGGAGGGACGAGGACGCGGCGGCACTAGGGTTCCCCCCGGTCGCCGCGCAGGGGCGACACTACATAGTAAATTGTAACCAAGTTCTTTTCATTTCCCATCTGTATAAGCAAATGGACTTTTGCCCATTGTGTTCATACGAGAGCAGGACCCATTTGGCCGTGATTCCATGGATAAACTTTTGCTATCTGGATAGTTAAGGAAATGCTTTGCCGGGCTATTAAGGTTTGACGTGGTTTGGACATTCAGAAAAGAAATGAACGCGTGAGTTGCAACTCGTTAGATGTCTAAACACACACTAAACTATGTGGCTAATGTGCCACATTTATAGTTGTGGTAACATATACTCACGGGCAAACTTGCACAATTAGCCTAGAATCTTTTTTTCCTCTTGGAATTGTCACTCGAACCAGTTACAAGCACAAAATTGGTGCCAAAACAGTGTCTCATTCAAGTAATTGGGAGACAGCAAGGCATAGGTTAACGGACGACAAGCAGAGCATACCTTTAGGCCTAATTTGGTTGGAAGGGTAAAGTATCCCAGGGCACTAATCCCCCTTGGGGGGATTTTCATGGTCATTAGGAATCCCCCTCCCTCACCACGGGGAGAGCACCACCTTAATTTGGACGAAAGGGGAGAGGGGTGGGAGGGACGGGGGCAGGGGCAGGGGCTTCGCTTTCCGTTTGTCAGGCGGCGAAGAAGGAAGGCGGACGCTAGAAGGTCGCGAGAGAGAGAGAGAGATCGAGCGAATGAATCGAGGGATTTCTCCCGACCTATCGACACAGGGAGATCTAACCGGGGATGGGCCGGGGAAAGCCCAGGGCTCTTCCTCCCTCGTGTTCTACCAAATAAGCATGTTTGATCGCCCAGGGCCAACTAAGCCCGTGGTTTACCCACCCAGGAAAAAGGCAGGGATCCCCCAGGGATCTCGTACAACCAAATGGGGCCTTACTGGTAGTGAAGAGTCAAGCTCGATTGCGGCTAAAGATGCCCGGGCATGCTGTCACCGCTATAGGGCAGTTCCATAAAGTTGCCGGAATGCTGAGGTTTATTGAGACCATCGTGTTAGCTGTGGACCAATGGATGCATTGGGTAAATATTTGTTTCTCTCCCGACATCTCTGATTCCTACATGTTTATCACATCCATCGGATTCTTCTCCCGTCCATTTTTCTATGTGTGCTCGCACCTATTCGTGTCTTCACATGTCAAATAAATTAAGAAGGAAATATCAAACTGTGCGGATGAATGACTGAACTTTTTTTTAGAGAAAAGGCGATGGCCCAGCCCAAAAAAGGCTCGAACCTAGCCCGACTTTGAATTAACAAAGCCATCAAGCAGCCAGGATTACAGACACACAACTTAAAAGGAAGGAAAACAAGAAAATGACAAAGATACAAAGTGCTAGAACAGCCCTCGGCCAATCAGCAATACAAGCAAACGAAAAATAGAAGAAGAAGCTCAGGCTGAATTACCACATCCAAACATCTAGAATAGCGGCTACACCAGCATCGGGTGAGAATCAACAAGCAGCACAGACAACGGTAGCCAACGCCATCGCCTACTTGTAAAACATAGAGTTTAGGAAACTGCTCGACACCCTAAACGGGGGTGTGGCTATCTCATTATATAGGAGTACCAAAGGGTACAATACAATTACAGATGTGTACAAGGGTTCACGTACAGATATACAGTCTAACACCCTCCCTCAATCTTAACTATGGCCTGAAGTACAAAGTAAGTTAAGATTGCGCCTACAGCCTACAAACTATGGTTGTGGAAGAGGCTTCGTGAAGATGTCAGCAAGTTGATCTTTTGATGAGATGAACTTGATACTGAGGAGCTTCTGTGTAACACGTTCTCGAACAAAGTGATAGTCTACCTCAATGTGTTTCGTCCGAGCATGAAACACCGGATTGGATGAGAGATAGGTAGCACCAATGTTGTCACACCAAAGCACTGGAGAATGAGCAGGAGGGACTCTCAATTCTCTCAACGAGGACTGAACCAATATGATCTCAGCAGTCGCATCAGCAACTGCTTTGTACTCAGCTTCAGTACTGCCGCGAGACACCGTAGCCTGCTTACGAGCATTCCAGGCGATCAAATTAGGACCAAGAAACACTGCATACCCCCCCCCCCCTGCGTGGATCGCCTGTCATCGGGACACCCAACCCAATCTGCATCTGAAAAGGCTGAGATCTCATAAGGTGGTCCAAGCTGGAGAAGTAAACCATAAGAGGCAGTGAAATAGATATAACGCAGAATGCGTTTCACAGCTGACCAATGAGACGTCCTGGGTGCATAAAGATACTGACAGACACGGTTGACTGCATAAGAGACATCTGATCTGGTGATAGTAAGATACTATAGACCACCAACAAGACTACGATACTCAGTAGCATCATCAGGTGAAAGAAGATCTCCATCCAGGGCAGACAACCGATCAGTAGCAGACATTGGAGTGATCGCATGTTTACACTTCAGCATGCCAGCACGACGCAATAGATCCAGAGAATACTTCTTCTAAGTAAGAGTCAACCCAGCAGAAGACCGTGAGACCTCCAGACCAAGGAAAAAATGCAGAGCACCTAAGTCCTTGACAGCAAAATCCCCACTCAAAGCAGCCACAAGACGATCCGATGCAGCAGCAGAGGAACTGATGAGGATGATATCAGCAACATAAACCAGGAGATACATTGTAACCTCAGGACGCTGAAGAAGGAACAAGGATGTGTCAGCAGTGGAGGGAAGAAAACCAAGAGCTCGAAGAACAGAGCCGAGGCATGCATGCCACGTACGGGGAGCCTCTTTAAGTCCATATAGTGCCTTAAGAAGACGACAAAGATGATGAGGACGTGCAGGATCCACAAACCCCAGTGGTTGACGCATATAAACTTCTTCCTCGAGAACGTCGTGCAGAAGAGCATTCTGCACATCAAGCTGACGAAGACACCATCCTCGGGTAACAGCCAGAGACAACAGCAAACGAATGGTAGTAGGCTTGATAACCGGACTGAATGTGTCTTCATAGTCAAGACCATACCTCGTTTGAACCCCTTAGCAACAAGCCGTGCTTTGTAGCGCTCAATAGAACCATCAGCATGTCTCTTGACTTTAAAAACCCACTTGGAATCAATGATATTAACACCAGACGTCGGGGGAACAAGATGCCAAGTGTCATTCTGAAGCAGAGCCTGAAACTCCTGTTCCATCGCAGCACGCCAATGAGGTATGCCTAGTGCAGCTTGAATATGGCGAGGCTCAGCTGTGGGATCTGCAGCAATATGAGCCATGCAGGCGGCAAGCCACGCGACAGTCCCGTCAGTGTGTTTCTTTGGCTGAAAAATCCCTGTCTGACTGCGCGTGCGAGGATGAAGAACAGTGGCAGCCGACTGTGGTGATGTGGTCGGGCTTGGCACAGGTGACTGCAGAAGCGAGGCCTCAGCCGGCGAGCCAGCGCCTGAGCCAGTGTCAGAGCCACCTGGCTCTAGAGAGAGCAGCGGCACTGGGCCAGGCATGGCCGCCAACCCAGATCTGGCGTTGGGCCAGGTGAGGCCAGCCCAGCCGACGCAGAAGGGCCAGCGGCTGGGCCAGGTGTGGCGGCAGATGGCCCAGCCAGGCCAGGCGCGAGCGACGCCCGCGAGGCGGCAAGCCACGCGACAGTCCCGTCATTGTGTTTCTTTGGCTGAAAAATCCCTGTCTGACTGCGCGTGCGAGGATGAAGAACAGTGGCAGCCGACTGTGGTGATGTGGTCGGGCTTGGCACAGGTGACTGCAGAAGCGAGGCCTCAGCCGGCGAGCCAGCGCCTGAGCCAGTGTCAGAGCCACCTGGCTCTAGAGAGAGCAGCGGCGCTGGGCCAGGCATGGCCGCCAACCCAGATTTGGCGTTGGGCCAGGTGAGGCCAGCCCAGCCGACGCAGAAGGGCCAGCGGCTGGGCCAGGTGTGGCGGCAGATGGCCCAGCCAGGCCAGGCGCGAGCAACGCCCGCGAGGCGGGCATGGGCGACACCCGCGAGGCGGGTGAGGGCGACACCCGCAAGGCGGGTGAGGGCGGCGCCCGCGGGTCGGGTGAGGGCGTGGGCGGCGCCCGCGGGGCGGCTGCACCCGATATGCATGTCCCATGCAGATCCACGTCCCGCTTCGGATCATCATCATCCGGCACCTGTTCATCAAGTAGCTCAAGACGAGCACCACGTCCAATACCTGCAGTATGATTAGGAAGCAACACAGGAGCATTTGCAACATCCATAAATTGATCAGGCACATGTATGGAAGAGTGGACAGGTGGGATAGGAGTTTCAGAGTTATTCGGAAGTGCATGAAAAGGGAAAACATTCTCATCAAAGACGACGTCACGAGAGATGTAGACGCGATTGGTGGGAACGTGTAGGCATTTGTACCCTTTGTGAAGGGAACTATACCCAAGAAAAACACACTTTTTAGACCGAAACTCTAACTTACGTTTGTTGTATGGACGCAAATGGGGCCTACATGCAGACCCAAACACTTTGAGAAAAGTGTAATCTGGGATTTCGTTGAGCAAGAGTTCAAGAGGAGTTTTCATATTCAGAAGTTGTGAGCGTAGCCTGTTTATCAAGAAATAAGCGGTGGAGAAGGCATCACTCCAAAACCGAAACGGGACGGAGGCATGAGCTAGCAAAGTAAGACCAGTTTCTACAAGATGACGATGCTTACGTTCAGCGGTGCCATTCTGCTGATGTGTATAGGAAAAGACACACGGTGCGAGATCCCAAGATTGTTGAAAAACGTGTTGAGGTTGTGATATTCACCCCCCCAAGTCGGATTGGACATGAATAATTGTCTGCTTAAGGAGACGCTCAACATGCGCTTGAAACTGAAGAAAAACATCGAACACATCGGATTTTCTCTTAATAAGATAAAGCCAAGTAAACCGGCTATAAGCATCAATGAAACTGACATAATAATTATGGCCACTAACGGATGTTTGGGCATGACCCCATACATCAGAAAACACAAGCTCAAGAGGATGGTTCACAACACGACTAGACTCTGAAAACGGAAGTTGGTGACTCTTGCCCTGCTGGTAGGCATCACAAATTGTTTCATCAGTTTTATTGGACACAACTGGTAGTTCATGACGATGTAGCACATGACAAACTATAGGAGCAACAGGGTGACCAAGGCGTGCATGCCAATGTGTAGACGACACACGAACACCGCTGAACGCCTGGGGAGAAGACTGAATAGGAGATGTGGGTGGCATGTCAAGTGCATATAAACCATGACGAAGACGACCACTAAGCCGAATGGCCCTCGTGTCCCGATCCTTGATAAAGAAAAGAAAAGGGTGAAACTCAGCAAGGACATTATTATCACGAGTAAGTTGAGGAATAGACAACAAACTATGTGTAGCAGTGGGAACACGAAGAACATTAGAAAGATGCAGTTTGCGAAAGTTGTGTGTGAGGAGTGAGGCCTGACCAACATGGGAGATGTGCATACCTGCTCCATTGGTTGTGTGCACCTGATCATGACCGCAATATGGTTCCTTGGTGGAGAGCTTGGCCATCTCGTTAGTGAGGTGGTTCGTGGCTCCCGTGTCCATATACCACGTTGGATCGATGGAGTAGGACGGGGTGCGCCCATGATCATGACTTGTCACCGCACCAGCCTGTTTTTCATTCCCCTTTCCATTATTACCCAGGCCGAGGAAATCTTGCTTGTAGCGTCGATGGCACCGGGAGGCGATGTGACACTCAAGGCCACACAGCTAGCAGGCCTGCTGAGCATCGCAGCAAGGACAACAAGCCACCGGACGGGTGCCGCCAGTGATGGATGGCGGGGCAGCGCGGGCCTGCAGGGATGAGGCCGCCGGTTTCCCGCCAGGCGATGGCGATGGCTTCTGTGGCTTGCCACGGGTCGCGGCGTTGGTAGAGATGAAGCTCAGGGAGGCGCGACGCGCTTTGATGCGCTGCTCACGACCAAGTAGACGTGCTTATAGCTCTCATGGAGGAAGTGGTGCCTCACGACCATGAATATTCTCGATGAGATTGTCATAATCATCATCAAGGCCGTTGAGCACGTGGGTGCTGAATTCCTCATCTCCAAGTGGCTGTCCAATCGAGGCCAATGTGTCTGCGAGACCCGACATCTTGTTAAAGTACTCAGTGATAGACAGACCATCAAGTTTAGTCTCCCCCAACTTGGTGCGTATGGCATGAGCACGCGCCATAGACTATGAGGCGAAGCTACTGTGAAGTGCCGACCAAGCGTCTCGGGAAGTCACGGCGAAGATGACCAGTGACGACACGCTCGGGGTGAGCGATTGTTGGATAGCGGAGAGAATAGCCTGATCCTGAGCCACCCACACATGGTACGCCGGATGATATGACGACGGGCACGGGATGGAGCCATCGACATACCCCTCTGTAACAGCCTGGATTTTGGCCCTTTTCTTTTTCTTTTTAATTTTTTGGTTTTTGCTCTGTTTTTTCTTTTTGGAGTGGTTCCGTGGCCTTGTCACCTGGGAAATCATCCTCCCTTTCCTTCCCAAGTGGCTCATCATTCTCAAAACCCTGCCAAGATCATGTCACTTCACTACTTGCCTAAACCCTAATTTCTTTTTTCTCAGGAATATTCCTTTTTCTATTAAAAGAATAACCCTGTCTGCCCTAGGTTGTGAAGAAACCTATATTACCATCACTCCTAAAATTCCCAAATAATTCTCATAAATTGTTTGGGTCATATCTTTCCAAAATATGGCAACATATTTCATTTGTCATGTTTATCATCTTGCTCAAATAATTCATTTCCTATTCTGTCCTGAATGGCAGAATGTGAACCAAGTGCTATTTTTCTTTGCCCAATTGACCTCAAACTCCCTGGACACCTTTTCCTGTCCATATCATTGCAACATGCCAAAATGCAACCTCATTTTCCTAGTAATTATTTAATTATGATTTTCCAAAGTTTCTATCCAGAAATAAGCTTTGTGAAGGAGGTGCAAGCTAGGCATATCCAAATGAGTTGCCATTTTGCATGGTGCCTCATATCATCATATCATAGCCCTCCACTAAAGTAGAGCTCATGTTATTCCTCCATGTGACATCACTTTCAATTCTTTGATTTTGCCCAAAATTTTAGTTTGTGAAGCAAGTACATTTTATCTTGCTCCATTATGGCTGCCAATATTTCTAGGCCTTCTATTATCCATATAACCTACCTCCACCCATTTTGGGCATGGTTCATCAAGCCAATATTTCTCTAGAATTTTTGCAAGTTTCTGGTCAGCAAGGATGTTTGTGAAGCAAGTACCATTTTGGTGAATCCAATTGGTATAAAACATATACAACATCTTTATATGATCAAATCATGAAGCCTTGCCAAACTTGAGCTCAAGTGGCCACACCATTTGAGTGCATCATCCAAATCTCATTTCTGGACCATTTTGGTCGGTTGCATAGCAACTATGATTTATCTTGATCCAATTCTTCTCCAAGTTACCAGGATGAAAGTCCTTCTTAACCTCAACCTCACAGACAACTTCATTGGATCCAAAACCCTTCCTGTTGATCAATAGTGCTCACCCAAGTTCACAGCAGTAAACTTCAAACGTCATTTACCATTTAACCACACCACCTCAGATCGAGACAATGGCACATTAATTCTCTATCTTGGAAGGACAATGGCCTTTGCCGCGTAGGAACCTCCACTGCTCCTGCGTCGTCTACCTCCGAGCTCGCAAGCGCGGGCACGCGTCCGCGGCGCCGGACACGCGTCCGTGGCGGTGCCAGCTCAGCACTCCTTCCCTCTGCCTTTTTAAGCCCTTCCCCGAGCCCTCTGAGCTCACAAACCTCTTCCTCTCCTTCCCAGAGCCCCGCTCCGCCTCTTCTTTGAGCTCCAGAAGCTTTCCTCGCCGCAAACCATCACCACGGCCGCTGCTCCCTCCGCCCTAAATTCTTCGGAGCCGAGCCCTCCCTCTCCTCATAGCCACTACCAGAGCACCACCTAGTCTCCGACGGTCCTCCCCATATAATTAGTTCGTCGCCGGAGCCCTAATCGCTGCGTGCCCCATCTTGGCGGAAGACCACGCCCGCGGGTGCTCTTTGTTGTCGCCGTTACAGCACTCCCCGGCATGCGTGCAGCCCCTGGATGGGTGCGGACCTCTGTCCCGAGGCCATCGGTGTCTTCTCTCTGGCCGGAGATGGCCGGAGCTGGCCGGAATCCTGCTGGCGCCATCGACCCACTCCCTGTCCAGGGGGCAGGCGCGGGGAAGAAGAAGCGGGAGGCGGGAGGAGGGAGTTGACAAGCGTGTGGCACCCGCGGCCCCACCAGTCAGTGACCCAAGCCCCGGCCCCGCACCCTCGCTGACGTGGATAAGTGGACGCGGGAATGGCCCGGGTGCGCTCTCCCCTCACGAAAGCATACTCTCCTCTCCTTCGGGCCAAACTACGCTTTCACTTCAGAGAAAGGGTACTACCGGAGAAGGCTCTTTCTGTTTTTACGGCTGAGGGCCTGTTTGTGAAGATTTCATCACATATAGGTCCCTGGCAGAAAGACATTCACATCTTTTTACCCACAACTCCAAATGAGGTGATTCCAAAGCCCACTTCTTCGTTTCATCGAGCCCGTTCTGATGGAACCATTTTCACCATGTTTTGACATTCTGAAAATGACCATTTTGCCCCTGCCCTTATTCAGCCCCCTCCGAGAGAGTACGTTTTCCGGCAATCCTTTCCGCGAGTTTCTCGCACTTTCTCCCGGTGATTTCTTCCACCCCAGGCAAGCCACACCCTCCATTGGCATGATTGCAATGTAGTGACATGGTTTAAATTATTTGAACTTGTTTAAAATATTGCTTTAGCTACATGACTTTGTGCATGGCAATTTCTCGGAGTTGTATTTTGATCTTGTTATTTCCATGATGTTGCTTGGAGTTCTAGGACTTTTATTTTGCAGCTTATGTGGTTGGCATGTTACCATTGGATTATTAGTGCACTACTAGGGAAAAGCTTATAGGCAGACGCTTACTAGTAGCGAGGGTTTATAACCCTCGCTACTGCTACTTACTAGTAGCGCGGGTTTTTAACCCTCGCTACTACTAAGTTGATACTAGTAGCGCGGGTTTTTAACCCTCGCTACTACTAAGCGGTCTCTACCGTGCCCTCCCGGGACATGCCATAGTAGTAGCAAGGGGTACAAATCCGCGCTACTACTAAGTTGATAGTAGTAGCACGGTTTTACATCCCTCGCTACTACTAAGTACGAGGTAGGTGAAATCCCCGTATCCTCAGCCGAATCCCTCCTCTCTTCCTCACTTTCCCCCTCTCTCACTTTCCTCCTCTCTCCCTCATACTCCAGCGGTGGCTGCCGCTGGTACACTCTGCTTTCTCCGCCCCCTCCCTCTCTGAGATCCCTTCGGTGGGCAGTCGCTGGAGCTCCTCGCCGCCACCAAGATGCGGAAGCGCGACCACGACATCCTCCTCCTCGCCGCCTTCACCGTCTTCTTCTTGCTCCAGGTCAGCCCTCCTCCCCCCTCTCCGATTCGATCCGAAACGCTAGCTGACCAATCCCCCTCCTCCTCCGGCGGCACGAGGGCGACTTCTCGTTCCGAAAGACGTGGACCGCCTCCTGCCGCCGCTCGTCGCCGACCTCAACGGCGACGGCCGCCGCGAGGTGTTGCTCCCCATGCATGATGCCAAGATGCAAGTCCTCCAGCTCCTGGCCCACGCCGAGCTGGCCTCCGCGGCCGCCCTCAACGGCTTCCACGAGGCACGCATCATGGACGAGATCTCCCTGCTCCCGGCCAACGTGCGCGCGTCATGGGGTCGAGATTTTTTTTGGTTTTTCAAATTAATAGTAGTAGCGCGGGTCACAGACACGCGCTACTACTAACACACGTACTAGTAGCGCGGGATGCACCGCGCTACTACTACCAGTTAGCTGTAGCGCCGTAGTAGTAGCGCAGGCACCCGCGCTACTACTAGCTTTTAACCCGCGCTACTACTAGGCTTTTTTCCTAGTAGTGGTGGCTTATGTTATGATGGTGGTGTTGGGTATGATATTTTTGGAGTATTTGCTTTGGATGTCATACTGCCTCTGGATTATTAGTGGTTAGTATGATTATTTTCATGATGATACCTGTCATTATATCTTGGAGTATTTGCTTTGGATGTCATACTGCCTTTGGATTATTAGTGGTTAGTATGATTATTTTCATGATGCTAGTTGATGTTCTGTTGCTTGGAGTATTATTTTCGGAGATGATGTTTACATGTGGATCTTAGCCGAATAGCTTTATTCTTGTTATTGGAGTAGTAGGAGTATTGTTTTCGGATTCATCATGACAGTAGTGTTGTGCTACCCTTGGAGTATTTTGAGATGATGATATTATGCTTGGATTATTTGTTGGATATTGCTATGATTTGGATTATAGTTTTATTGTTGATATTGGAGTAGCAGTTACCACAGCTATATTTTTGGGGATAAATTCTGTCATTAAGTTGGTCAGGTGCCGCCGAACCGGGCTTTTCCAGTGCAACCACATTTGCCTTTATGGGAACGCCCTAATGCGGTCTATTGCCGTGCCTCTCGCCGGTGCCTCCAACTAGGGAAGGTTATGGGCGTGCGTACCCTGGCCCTGTAAGCAGACATAACCTTGTGTGCCCGTAGTTGGATTTTGCGCGCGTGTCCCCAAGTGGGAGTTTCCCCAAGTGGGAGTTTCCCCGGGTGGGAGTTTGGCCACGATGGTGGTCGGGGTGTCTTTGGTAGACACGGGGCCACCCAGGACTAGCCCAGTTGGGAGTGGGTCGGAGTGGCCGGGAGAGCGTCATGGCAGTAGATCGGTTTTGTCGGAATGCCGTTGGTCCACCCAACTGGGAGTACGAGGCCATGGGTTTTGTGGTGTGGGTACAGTGTGCTACCTCTACAGAGTGTATTAATCTATCGATAGTCGCGTCCGTACTAGGTCCCACCGTTCGATCAACACTCACTTGACGGAATGACTTATAGGTGATTTATATGGTGATATGTTGAGCAATACAGATTGGCAGGATGTTGATGATGATGTTGGAGACCAAGTATTGGTCATGGTAGTGATCGCCGGAAAGATCACAGTTTGAGACCAAGTGTTGGTCATGGTATTGATCGCCAGAAAGATTACAGTTTGAGACCAAGTGTTGGTCGTGGTAGTGATCGCCGGAAAGATCACAGTTTGAGACCAAGTGTTGGTCATGGTAGTGATCGCCGGAAAGATCACCGTATGGTTTCGATCATGAGTTGATCGAGAGGGTATATTGCTTGGCTGGTTAGCCAAGAGAGATATGGTTATGGAGATCTGAGATAGTGATGTATCAGCATTGTATTAGTTTATCTCATGCTTAGTAGTTGCTTCATCATGGTAGTTGATAATTAATTAACCTGTTGATGCTATGTTATTTTCTTGCCTTGATGTTTATGGTTGTTGTGAGCTTGCAAGTACATTCAATGTACTGACCTGGCGTGTCATGCCAGATTGCAGGTGATGCCGTGATTGCTTGATTGCTTATCGTGGTTTCCGTTCGTGCGAGCTAGATCGTGTCCCAGCCTGAGTCCCTGCGGAGTGGAGTTCACCACCTTCGTCGTTGTTCCGCTACTAGAAGTTTTCCGCTGCTACGAGATGTTCCGCTGCTAGCATAGAGCAAGTGTAGTATCGCAGGCGTAGTGTCGCCATGCTGATGTGATCATTGTAACATCAGACCTGTGTAATTATTATTCTTGTAATGAGAGCTGATTTGTTCTATGTCAAGCAGTGTCGTATTCCAGAGACTTCTCCTCGATCTCTGGGCTGGAATACGGGGCGTTCCGATTTCTTTGAGCCGGGGTGCCACAAGCTTGGTATCAGAGCAGGTCTGGCTGTAGGACGCCCTAGTCAGTGCGAGCGGTGGAAACCGATAGAAATCGGTAGTTTAGAGGTGGTCTTGTTTGTCACATTTGGTTGCTGCATTTGTTTGTTGCATAACATGCATGTAGCCTTATTATTTTGTTACTAATTGTTTAATCTGGTGAGTGTAGGTGGCATCGGTCCGGATCCAATACAGCTCAGCCTTTGCATTTCTCCAGTTTTCTTGCTCATTCTTCGGTGTTTGGCGCCATTTCTGTCCCAGCAGAGTGATGCCAAGTGGTCCTCACACTGTTTGCAAAAATGGAGCTCAGGTATCACGCCGAGTTATTTCCTTCAGCCCCACCTTTTGTTTCAGTGGTAGACATGCTTCTATCACGGATCGTCCTTTTCCTTGTCATTTTGGCATCCCTTAATGATCATAGTTATCAAGAAAGGGCAATGTCAGCAGCCTCAGTTTTTCTCCGCTATCCTATTTCTTGGACGAGTACGGATATTTTTCCGTTCGCTTGATGATAATGTGGTTGCGATCTTCTTGTCCCGCTACATGATTACCGAGTGCGTCCTGACCTCTGAGCTAGTCCAGGTTGCTACGTAGCTAAGCTAGCACTTGGTGTAGCGATGCCTACACTGATTCTTCCACACATTGATTCGTCCTCATGCACAACATCACTGCATGCTCGATCGTAGAGCCGGAGATCCCGCGAGAATTGTGTGCTTAAGTAGGCATGCATATTGTGTGACTAGCAGTAATATGTGATATTGATTGTGTGTGAATTTATTGTTGTTGTGTGTTTTTGTTTAGTTGAGTTTTCTTTTACTTCTTTCTTTTTGGGCCTCGGTGTTACATTATTTTTCCCTTATAAAGAATTTCTCATCAACTGACACCGGACTCAAAGAAGTAATAAGTATTTCCAATATTTGGAAGAAGCTCAGCTAAATATTATGGCCTTCTCATTCAACCACATGATATAAGGAATATCTGCTCAGAATACCAATTGTGTCTTGGATTTATTATCCGCATCAATTCTACCGCAGTAATGATCCAGCGAGCAGAAAGACAAGTCAGATGCAAGACCAACGGTATATTTTTCAGTCAAAGGTATGGATCATAGGCTAAGTTTTGGCTTAGCAATAAATGATACTTGAAATATGTTACATTCCAAGAGAAAGTCAGGATGTGATATGCTCAACGAAGACAGTCAAACAAATTTTCTCATGCAAATGATCAGCCGCAAAATATTATGGACGTGTGCATGGATTTCAGTCTGCATATTAGTATGAAGTTTTGGATATAAGAAACCCAACATTATTCCACACGCTATCGGAAGAAATTCATGAGGCAAGGCTCCTCAATTTTTTTCCGCAACATGATATGTGAACAATTTCCGGCCCACGGTACCCGGTCTTTCTCAACAAGATACCTCGGTAAAAGCTTCTCATAGAGGGAAATGAATTTTTTCTCAACAAGCAAAACCAAGGAGAAGCTTCTCAAGTATGGAAACCCAGCTTCTCCTGCACACTACTCAGGTCAAGCTTCGTGTGTAAGCTATCAAGGCTTCTTCTGCACGCTACCCAGACAAAAGCTTCGAGCAGAAGCTAATGAGCCTTCCTTGGCAAACTACACGAATTGCTTTTCTCCGCAGATCAAGGATCAGATTTGCAATAAGTTTGTCAAAGATATACCTAAGAAAGGTATGGATCTAACAACCTCGTGAGCCATGCAAATGAAGATAAGTAGAGATACATCTCATGAATTACAAGGATCGACAAAATCGGGAGATGACATCACAAAATCAACAGTATCAAGGTCATTATTCCCGCACTAGACAAGGTGATATATAAACTCTTGTCACCTTCTTGTATGATTGGCCTCAGCAATGAGCTTCGTACAGCTACAAACCTCGAGGACATGTCATATATGTGCAGACACAGGTCAGAAAAACAAGCACAAGGAATAATATCAAAAACAGTAATCACATCCATGGTCATACAAAGAATCAAGGACATGTGTGGCCAAGTTATTTCAGCAAGGTATCCTGACAAAGAAAATCATGACCGTTAAAGGGTGAGACTGACAACAAAGGTATGATGTATTTTGCACGACCATCAGGGTCCGGATACCCAAATCAGTTGGAGGCCATAATTCCATATGGATCCACAAAGACATACACCTTCAGCGGCCTACTCTATTTACAAGGATTTTCATATCCTGCTGACCCACTTTACATGGTTAGGGTGGAATATCCAAGTTTGTTATGTCAGATCCAAGATTCCTTTGCAACGTCAACAGTTTGGCCTAAACGGCAGAGTTAAAACATATCACAGCGTATTGCCAAAAATGGGTATACTGACAAAATGATTTGGGTAATAATCAGCTTAGACCCGGTATACTCACCGACGGGATCAAGTACACGGTCAGTCTGTTAGGAAAAGCATTTGTCCGTCAGCCCCTATTGGGCAAAGTATCAAGATATAAATATTTGAGGTATGGCAGAGCTATAACTCCATACACCGTTATATTGCTCACGACAGAAGGCAGTCAAATCTCTGGTGTATGCCACATGCTCGAGCCAAAGGAAATAAAGCAAGATAAATCGGTGCACCTATGAGCAGTCAGATCCCGTCAGAAGATGGCCAGATTAATTCTAAGTATTTATTGAACCTAGAAGGCTTGCATTTATTTGCAGCAACCCCATGACAGAAATAAAAAGGTTTTCTTCACCAAAAGGAAATTTATGATCAGATCCATCGGACATCACCATAGATATGCGGAAATCAACGTCAGCAAAAGGATTTGGTATATGAGCAAAGACCCATCAAAGTTTGGGGAAAAGCCACCCCAGAGCAAGGTAAGTTGATCATCTGAAATTCTTGGGGGAACAATAAATAAAGGAAAAAGGATGCCCGAGTTGGAAACGGTATCCTCAAGTCATACTTGTTCCTAGAGCAACTAAATCTCGAGGATGAGATTTCTTTAAGGGGGTAAGAGTTGTAACAGCCTGGATTTTGGCCCTTTTCTTTTTCTTTTTAATTTACTAGTGGACCCGTTGCGCCAAATGGCGCAGAGGCACGCTAAAGCCATGTCCGCAGTGAAAGAAATTCCATGATTTAATCCCCTCTAAAAGGAGACATGGTGGAATCATGTGTATAATGATATGAATATACACGGCTTGACTTAATAGTATAGAGTCTAATTTAAAAAAACATGCCATGTTATGGAAAATTAAGACAGAATTGTCTTTCAAAATCTATACAATAATTGCTTTGAAAAGGTTTGTCTTTCTCGGTAAAAATAGGTTTTAGCAAGCACTTAGGCATAGAGTCCCATTTTAAACTATGATCCCTTTGAGAATACCCGTTCGCCAAATGGCACAGAGGCTAACTAAATCCATGTGTGCAATGAAAAAAATTACATGGTTTATTTGGTTTCCTTGTGGGCAAGCACATATGGTAATAAATTTAGCCCCCTTGTAATAAAAAAGAATGGTGTGTTTTCAATAATCTTCTGTTTGAGCAAGCACCCACGGTAAGAATTTAGATCCCTACATATAAAGATTACATTATTTTGTTTCCCCAGTTTCTTTATGCAGCTATAATTGTTGTCTCTTATCTCTGTTTTCACCTTGCGTTTCATGAATACAATTGTTTCCATAGTAGTGTAGCCACACGGCTGTTTTTGTTTCCAATAGATATGTAGAAGAAAGGAAATAAACAAGCATGCACACCCTGCCGCTGTCGCATAGTTTGCTTCGATAATCAGCCACCACCAGGCCCAAAGTTTGTTGAAGAACATCCAACATCATTCTGTAAGGTATTTCACAATCGGTGGAGTATCCTATAGTTTTAATGACATCAGGAAATTTATGACAATTTTAAAGTTGCCTCATTATTTTATATCTATAAGGCAGAAGAATTGGTAGGTTATCCTCAAACTATATTCTCTATAGTTACAATATAGGTTATCCAATGGCGAGAAATAAGCATGCTAACTGATAATTTTGGGAACCAGGCGTAAAAGGCGCTCACTACAAAAAATTCGGGCCATAGGATTGAAAAAACTGCTAACAAAGGTCAAAGGAGGTAACTTGGTAGAGTGTCACACCCAAGGGCATTTTCATAAAGGAAATGTGCCATTCTTTTTTTATTAGCGAATGGAGAACTAAAAGCCTTATTTATTTTTATTGCAAGAATCAACTTCATCAGGCTGTTTTGTAGTCTTTGCCAGTGGAAGATGCCGCAACCAAGGGGAATTGGTTGTAGATTTCTTCTATCCTGTTGCTCCATCCTGCAACAATTTTTTAGAACAACAAATAAGATAATTGTTAGATTAGAGAATGCTTTTTCATGGAGATTGGGCCTTTTAGCATGTGAAGTAACCTTAGCAGGATGTTCTTCAAGCTGCTTATTGGTAGAAGATTCTGCACATGGAAAATGGTTGGCACATATTTCTTCTGCATCCATTGCTATTTGCTGCAATGATGTATAAATATATTAGATTCAAAGCATTGGTTCTGGCTACAATAAGCATTGGCATATCCTAGCTCTGCATCTACATCACCAAATCGGAAGCTTATGTGGTTCATTTGAATATTTGATAGCTACTCCAGGATTCGATGCATTGAACTAAAACTGTTCCTGTACAACCAAAGTTAAGTGAAGCTTGTCCAGCCACAGTTCAAGAAAGACATTACACATTACTAATATGAAATGTGATAGGCACATCTGCTTAAAGAGAAAATTCGAATATGAATACAATGCTCTTCTTGGAATATGTCCGGAAATCCTATTGTTCTGAATATACCTGCAATGGTTTGGGAATTAGCAAGTGTGGAAGTTCTATTTCTGTAAAGACTCTTGATCAAATGCATTTGTCCCAGAAAGATAAAATTGGTACCATCAAGACCATTGGAGCACAGAATATCATGAAAACACCTTTATACTATGAAAATAAGTACCTTTTTCCCTTAAGCACCTTCTCCCCTTAATACATGGTTATATTTGTTCTTCTTCTCCTGTGTCAGATCGTAGTTCATTTAATCATAACCTTTATAGTATGGAATATTAATAATCGCTCTTTTAAACGAGGGTATTCATGCGTGGATGGCAGCTCAGGATCAGCCTCATGAAAATCTTAGATTCCCTGAGGAGGTTCTACCACGTGGAAACGCTCTTTAATGGAACTTTCGTTTTAGCTGGTTGTGACCAAGAAACCACCGGCTTTGGTTGGTGGGCTGGGAATGCCAGACTTATCAATTTGTCCGGTAATGTAATCGGACTAAATAAGGTACCATTAGTTTTCCCATGAAAAATAATCAAGCCATATTAGATTTTTGAAATAAAAAAGCCAATACCTGCAGCAAGCATGTCCATCTGCATCATCTTGTGGTCCTTTATCATCGAGATAATACCCATACGCATATGTTCATTGCAGCACTTGTATGCATTCCATGATCTGTCCTAGTGAAGGATGATAGGGTAGGCGTGTCAGAAAAAGGAAGGCTATATTAAAAGCATAGAACCAGTTTATGGGCATCATAAGATATTTAGCCTATGATCAAGCTTCACGTATGAACTTTAGTTGAGTCTCTGGTATTCCAAGGATATCACTTAACTTCGTAAGCTAGATGAGAACAAATAGCCAATTGGCAGCGCCGCTGAATTATAAGCCTCAATTAGGCAGCGCCGCTGAACTCTATGTTGTGTGATCCTGCCTCATTTAATAATATAATTGTGTAAGCATGCTGGAAAGAAGCTAGAAAATTATCTTTTTATCATTCCTCTAAGCCTTGAGGCATTTAGGCAGTCAAGCAAAATTTGGAACGGAATACTGCATGTAGCAATTTAATAGTGTACCTCTGGAGACAAGCTAAGAGGCAATGTAACAAAACATGCGATAGATTTAC
Source organism: Triticum urartu (assembly GCF_056163025.1). Taxonomy (NCBI): domain Eukaryota; kingdom Viridiplantae; phylum Streptophyta; class Magnoliopsida; order Poales; family Poaceae; genus Triticum; species Triticum urartu. Next base: position 51,695,498 of record NC_141879.1, read on the forward strand.
AAAGTACTACAGATCACCTGAAAGTTTGCCAAATAACAGGCACACCAAACGTGTAAGCAGAACTGGTAATTCTACAGGAACAAATCAACCAAGGAACCACTATAAGAGCACTGTAACTTTGCGAGAAAAACTGCAAATTCGAGGCAGAAGCTTTAAAGTTCCAATTTTTGGCGCTTCACAACCAATATAATAATCTAACAAATTAATGACTTGATGATGTTTAGGTACAATTATAAAGCTAATGGCTAGATGATGGTTAGGTACAACTATGTCACTTTCAGACCTGTCAGCGAGAGGGGGATCCACCGGAGCGATGGCTATTTTGTTTTTGGGGGAATTTCTAGCTCATCTCTCATTTTTGTAACATTCTTGTGCTTTTAATTGAGTATATGGTAATTGATTATGGCATATTTTTTTCTTTTTTAGAAAAGGGGCATATGTTTTTCTTTGTAGGCAATGAAAACAGGGTTGGTTTTTCAAAACGGTAAGGCAACTGAAATAACATTTCTTGATGACCTGTGATTAGAATACTGCACAAGACTTCATATTAGATATTCAAATCACAAGTATCGATATACTTTTCTTTAATATGCACATCATGTTGTCATTTGGGGCACATATATTTTTAAGGAACTGCAAGCTGTTGCAAGCCAAACCAAGAGCTCAGGCGACAGCGAGTACTCAGCTCGATCTTGTCAAGCTGGCCCTCGTTCAGAACCTTGAAAACGGTAAACCCAGTGGGCGTCTCAAACAGCACCAACATCTCCAATCAAACTGCAACTCAACCCACCTGCATCGCAAGCACAACCACACAACCAAATCGAAACAAAGACCAAATTTTCACAAAACAACCGAAGGGTACCAGTGGCTGGGACGTTCCTTATGTCCAGGTATACCCGGCAAATTTGCCTTGAGGGATAGAATAGAACAACTACTGCAAAGGTAAAAAAGATAAAACAAGAACATAGTCAGTCATGAACAGAGCGTCAAGGAATAGATAGACCAGCATGGAAGAAACCTTCACACAAAAGAAATAACTCACCCACGTACACTTGCTTCCCAAACACAAACAACAGAGGAAAATATGGGGATGGGAGGAGAATGAGCAAGAGGGGATCTGGAGGTAAGAGGAGAAACCAAACCACGGGGCTAGTCATAGACTCGGGCGTCGAGTTCGTGCCGGGGGGAACGTCTCGGCCGCCACCCATAAGCCGGCCGAGCAAGCACCAGCGGCGACACTAGTGCAGAACTAGGCAATAGCACCGGTTCGTAAGGGCCTTTAGTGCCGGTTCGGTAACCGGCACTAAATTGTGGGCACTAAAGGCCCCCCCCTTTAGTACCGGTTCAGCACGAACCGGTGCTAAAGGGCAACCACGTGGCACGAGCCAGCTCCGTGGGCGCGTAGGACATTAGTACTGGTTGGTAACACCAACCGGTACTAAATGTTTGGGTGTGTTTTGGTTTTATTTTTTATTTTTACTTTAATTTTGTGTTTTCAATTTAATTTAGTGATTCTTTTACATTATAATGAGTTGTTAAATCATTAGGTGAATGTACCGCAGATTAGTTTGACTGGATGCGTGGATCCTAGCTAAGTCATCAAGTATATGTCATATCCATATTATATATACTTGATCACCTACTTAAGTGATCGAGGTAATATGGATATGGCATATACTTGATCACTTAGCTATAATCCATCCAGTTGAAACTAATATGCAGTTTCTTTCATAAATGATATAATAACTCATCATCATCATCATCATCATCATATTAATATAAAAACTCTTGCATCATATATATCATCACCAACGGTTTTCATAGCAAAGATATCATCGAGTTCAACATGGTAATGATATTATAAGTGTTCATAACACCACAAAAGCAAATCACTCTTTGAGATTAAGTTCGGGACGAAGAACACGGACATGAGAGGACAAGTACTAAGAGCATGAACTAGCTAATTAATCACTCCTGCTGCTCTCTCTCAGGTTAAATAGCATAGAACATGTATAGCTTTGCTGATTCATCATATTGGGGCATGCAGATGAACCTGTCTCCTAATCGTGGGTTGCGCTTCTGATTGCTGCCCCCTAGTACTTCTCTGTGATCGTTCACAATTTTGCTCCAGTCTTCTACTATTAAGCATTCCTCGGTATTAGAAATCCTGAATGCACTAAAGTGCATTGTAGGATATCTTGGCCGTAAGCTAACAATATTCATGGTACCTTTAGTCTCGATCCAATCAGGCACAACATTCATCGGGAGTCCCTGTTGAAGAACATCGTATAGTTTAGCTTAAAAATAATGTATGCAAAAGATGCACTGAGGAGAAATAGTAGAAATCTTACCATCTTTCCTAAATATATGTGACCGTAGTTCAATACGAACACTATTGGTCGCACGTTTTGAGTACTAACATTTCAAAGTGCAGGAAAGAAATTTGTCTTGACAGCATCAAGATCCTCAAGCCATGATACATAATGACATGTCTCCTCGCAGTTTAGTTCAACCCTGGGACAGTGGACGGTCCTGTCTACCAAGCGCCGGACATGTTTGCTTGATTGGAAGTAAGCTGTCAATATAAATTGAGATCTATTAATTATTCAACTGGTTCAAATAATCTCATATCGAAGACATAAATATGGTTGAGAAACTCACATAATGGTAGAACTGGAGGCGTCTGCACATCGACCCAGATGTCTCTATTACCTTCAATACCATCTTCCGGATGAATATCAAAGGTGATAACCATATCAGGCTCAAATGCATAAGCCTTGCATAGTGCTTGCCAAGTTTTGCATTCAAAATAGGTGTATGTGTCTGCATTGTATAATTTGACGTTGAAGTTATAACCATGCTCGGTCTTCAAGTAAACTCTTTTTACCTCCATATTTTCGTTAGGACTGAAACCTATCTTATCCAAGACAAAAATTCTTGCATGACAGGGGATACGCTAGTAGAATAGTGAAAAATTAAAATTAAAAGTTGAAGCAAATGAAGCATAAGTCATGCTTAATTACGAAAAATGACTTGTCGTTGTGACTTACTGTATCCACTTCGAAGTTCTCATCCAGCTTGATGCTGAAGCGTCTATCATCAACTAGAAAATTTCTGCCGCACAGGCCGCGCTGGTCTTCGCAGTATTCGCACATAATGAAATCGTGTTCGTCGTCAGACGACATTCCTATGTTCATAGGTGAAACATTAAACACTTATTAGTTTTATTAATTCAACTAATTCTGTTAATTCAACTAGTTCAAGTAATTAATTGAACTAATTCAACTAACTAGTTCAACTAATTAATTCAACTAAACTAGTTCTATTAATTTTCTTACTAAAAATAAGGTAGCTAGTTCTATATAATAAAATGTTAATTAGATAATGAAATCTCATATAACTAAATTAAATATATATCTAACATATAATTTATATCTAATTCATCTAACATTTGACATTAATATCTAACATATGTTCATATATAGGTGAAACATTAAACACTTACTAGTTCTATTAATTCAACTAAGCATTTACTAAAAATAAACTAGTTCTATTAATTTCTTACTAAAATAAAGTAGGTATACCTAAATTTTTTACTAAAATTAAACTTGTTCTATTAATTTTCACACTAAAAATAAACTAGTTATATTAATTCAACTATTTCAAATCTCATATATATACCTAATTAATATCTAGCTAATTCATCTAAAATTGACATTAATATTTAACATCTTTTCCATATAATTCATCTAGCTAACATTAACATTCTAACATTATTATCTACGTAATTTATCTAACGTTAATCTAAACAACATAAAATAGAAAATAAGTAAAAACAATGTGTGTGTGTATGTGTGTGTGTGTGTGTGCGAGCAGGGGGCGGCGGCGTACGGGCGGCGGCGGGCGATGCGACGGGGACGGGCGGCGGGCGAGGCGGCGGCGACGGGCGGCGGGGGCGACGGCGGTGACGGCGACGACGGGTGGCGGGGGCGACAGCGGTGACGGCGACGACGGGTGGCGGGGGCGACGGTGGTGACGGCGACGACGGGTGGCGGGGGCGACGGCGGTGACGGCGAGGGCGGGCGGCGGGGGTGGCGAGGGCGGCGGGGGCGGCGAGGACGGCGCGCGATGGGCGACGGGCGCGGCGAAGAAGTTGGATCGAGAAGAAGGGGTCGATGAAACTGAATTTTTCGTAAGTGCCATATATATAGGAGGGGCCTTTAGTACCGGTTGGAGCCACCAGCCGGTACTAAAGGCCAATTTTCGCCAGGCCAAGGGACGGGAAACGGCCCCTTTAGTACCGGTTCGTGCCACGAACCGGTACTAAAGACCCCCCCCCTTTAGTACCGGTTAGAGCCACCAACCGGTACTAATGGTTGTGCGCTGCCACCGACGGTGCACAATGTTTAGTCCCACCTCGCCGAGCGAAGGGCAGCCGCACTGGTTTATAAACCCAGCCGCGGCTGCTCCTTCGAGCTTCTCTATATATCTGTCTTCTGGGCCTAACTAGGGCGTGCCGCCCTGTGAGTCTGCTGGCCCTTCTGGGCCTGCATTTGCACACCCTAGGTCTGGCAGGCCCACTTGGCAGCGCCCCAACAAATTTTTTATATAGTTTTTTCTTTTCTGCATTATTTATTTTCTTCTATTCATTTTTGAGTAATTTTTCAATTTCACGGTCATTTAGCTCTCTAAACAATTAGGTAAATGACCGAAAAACAACAAATGATGTCAGAACATGTTGGAAATTGATGACGTCGCTCTGAATGCTGCATACTGAACACAAAAGAAATCCGGAGTTCAAATAAGTTTAAAAAACATTGAAGGGCCCGTGTAACAGATGAGTTCTCGTCCGAAACCCTGATACCCCGAAAGAGTTTGTCCAGTTTGTACACGAAGTGCGTCAAGTTTTTGCCGTGACCCTCTCTACTCTTTAGCACATGCTATGCGGGTCAAATGATGATACCATGCCAAGTTTCAACATTTTCAGAGTTCATTTTGTAGTGATTTTCATTTTCACGGTCATTTAGCTCTCTAAACAATTATGTAAATGACCAAAAAACAACAAATGATGTCAGAACATGTTGGAAATTGATGACGTCGCTTTGAATGCTGCATACTGAACACAAAAGAAGTTCGGAGTTCAAATAAGTTTAAAAAACATTGAAGTGCCCGTGTAACAGATGAGTTCTCGTCCGAAACCCTGATACTCCGAAAGAGTTTGTCCAGTTTGTACACGAAGTGTGTCCAGTTTTTGCCGTGACCCTCTCTACTCTTTCGCACATGCTATGCAGGTGAAATGATGATACCATGCCAAGTTTCAACATTTTCAGAGTTCATTTTGTAGTGATTTTCAATTTCACGGTCATTTAGCTATCTAAACAATTAGGTAAATGACCGAAAAACAACAAATGATGTCAGAACATGTTGGAAAATTGATGACGTCGCGTTGAATGTTGTATACTGAACACAAAAGAAGTCTGGAGTTCAAATAAGATTAAAAAACATTGAAGTGCCCGTGTAACAGATGAGTTCTCGTGAAACCCTGATACTCCGAAAGAGTTTGTCCAGTTTGTACACGAAGTGCGTCCAGTTTTTCCGTGACCCTCTCTACTCTTTCGCACATGCTATGCGGGTGAAATGATGATACCATGCCAAGTTTCAACATTTTTAGAGTTCATTTTGTAGTGATTTTCAATTTCACGGTCATTTAGCTCTCTAAACAATTAGGTAAATGACCGAAAAACAACAAATGATGTCTGAGCATGTTGGAAATTGATGACATCGCTTTGAATGTTGCATACTGAACACAAAAGAAGTCCGGAGTTCAAATAAGTTTAAAAAACATTGAAGTGCCCGTGTAACAGATGAGTTCTCGTCCGAAACTCTTATACTCCGAAAGAGTTGTCCAGTTTGTACACGAAGTGCGTCCAGTTTTTGTTGTGGCCCTCTCTACTCTTTCGCACATGCTATGCGGGTGAAATGATGATACCATGCCAAGTTTCAACATTCTCAGAGTTCATTTTGTAGTGATTTTCAATTTCACGGTCATTTAGCTCTCTAAACAATTAGGTCAGGGAAAACTTTGTTTTTGCCACTCTAGTTTTTGCCAACTTTGCTTATGCCACTTTAGAATTTGACATCTCACTTTTGCCACTCTTAGCTTTTGACAATACATCACAAATGCCATTCCATGGCAAAAACGATAATTTTTCATTTCACTTTTGCCACTCTTAGCTTTTGACATGTATCGCAATTGCCACACTAAATATTTTGCTTTTGCCACGGAATGGCAAAAGTGATATATTGTCAAAAGCTAAGAGTGGCAAAAGTGAAATGTCAACTTCTAGAGTGGCATAAGAAAAGTTGGCAAAAACTAAAGTGGCAAAAACAAAGTTTTCCCATTAGGTAAATGACCGAAAAACAACAAATGATGTCAGAACATGTTGGAAATTGATGACGTCGCTTTGAATGGTGCATACTGAACACAAAAGAAGACCGAGTTCAAATAAGTTTAAAAAACATTGAAGTGCCCGTGTAACAGATGAGTTCTCGTTCGAAACCTTGATACTCCGAAAGAGTTTGTCCAGTTTGTACACGAAGTGCGTCCAGTTTTTGCCGTGACCCTCTCTACTCTTTCACACATGCTATGCGGGTGAAATGATGATACCATGCCAAGTTTCAATATTTTCAGAGTTCATTTTGTAGTGATTTTCAATTTCACGGTCATTTAGCTCTCTAAACAATTAGGTAAATGACCGAAAACAACAAATGATGTCAGAACATGTTGGGAATTGATGACGTCGCTTTGAATGCTGCATACTGAACACAAAAGAAGTCCGAAGTTCAAATAAGTTTAAAAAACATTGAAGTGCCCGTGTAACAGATGAGTTCTCGTCCGAAATCCTGATACTCCGAAAGAGTTTGTCCAGTTTGTACACGAAGTGCATCCAGTTTTTGCCGTGACCCTCTCTACTCTTTCGCACATGCTATGTGGGTGAAATGATGATACCATGCCAAGTTTCAACATTTTCAGAGTTCATTTTGTAGTGATTTTCAATTTCACGGTCATTTAGCTCTCTAAACAATTAGGTAAATGACCGAAAACAACAAATGATGTCAGAACATGTTGGAAATTGATGACGTCACTTTGAATGCTGCATACAGAACACAAAAGAAGTCCGGAGTTCAAATAAGTTTAAAAAACATTGAAGTGCCCGTGTAACAGATGAGTTCTCGTCCGAAACCGTGATACTCCGAAAGAGTTTGTAAAGTTTGTACATGAAGTGCGTCCAGTTTTTGCCATGACCCTCTCTACTCTTTCGCACATGCTATGCGGGTGAAATGATGATACCATGCCAAGTTTCAACATTTTCAAAATTCATTTTGTAGTGATTTTCAATTTCACGGTCATTTAGCTCTCTAAACAATTAGGTAAATGACCGAAAACAACAAATGATGTCAGAACATGTTGGAAATTGATGGCGTCGCTTTGAATGCTGCATACTGAACACAAAAGAAGTTCGGAGTTCAAATAAGTTATTAAAAATTAAAAAGAGGTGCAATGCTGGTTAATTTGCTTCAAGCCTTTCGGAATAGTGTAGACTGCACTGCACATAGCTCAGTGCAATCTATGCTATTCCGAAAGGCTTGAAGCTAATCAACGTGCAGGTGAGCATTGCGCCTCTTCGTCATTGTCTCTGCACTCACGGCTTATAAACCGCTCATACTGCCTCTCTCTTGGCGAGGTGGGACTAAAAATCAGCTTACTAAGAAACTCTAGTACCGGTGGTCAGGTCTTCGTGGGGGCCCCAGCCTGACCACAGCCGCACTGGCCTCATTAGTACCGGTTCGTGGCATGAACCGGTACTAAAGGTTGCCCACGAACCGGTACTAATGATGTCCGCCCGCCTAGCCGTTGGAACCGGCACTAATGGTCACATTAGTGCCGGCTAAAATTCAAACCGGCACTAATGTGCTTCACATTTGACCCTTTTTCTACTAGTGCGATGTCGCAGGAGTCGCGACGAGAGAGGAGAGAAAAGCCACATCGTTCTTCCCATGCCGCTCCTTGCGCCCCACGCCGGCGTCTACTCCATCTTGCAATGCGGGCGGGGCCTAGAGCTCGGGCCTCGTTCCTCCCCCACCGACGGCCTCCCGGCTCTCCCCTGCTTCTCCACCCCAGCGAGAAGACCCCGCCTCCTGGCGGCTTGTTGACGCCGTGCTCCCCGTCGGCTTCCTGCACGGAGGCTCACCAACGGGCGTTCCCTGGCTCGAGGTGGCGGCGAACCCTGACCTCTTGCGCGGCACCCCGACAGTGGTATGACGCCGCAGACGGAGGCTTCCAAGTGGGCAACACCTTCATATCATGGCTCCTCCTTCATAGCCAGTCAATGGTCGCGTGAGCACCGTGCCGCTGCAGGCTTAGCTGACGGGGCTCCGGTGCGGTGGCCGGAGGAACAAGCTCGGCGGGAAAGGGGTGGCTGGGTACGATGTGATGACCGAGGGCATGGTGGCTGACGAGGGGGGGTGGAGGAAGGAGGGGTGCCGGGCGCGACGGCTGTGGGGATTGGGAGAAAGAGGGACTGGCGTGGCGTGGGACAAGGGCATGGGACGCACGTCGCCGGACGATTTTCACCTCCCGCTGGATGACCGGGCCAATGCGGAAGAAAATAAACCCACTTACCGTTGTGTGGACCATCAGGCAATGAGGCCCACCCATCATAGTGCGCGGGGAGGGTGCGTACACGTCAGTCCATCCCCTCTCTCCCCTCTAGTCAATATCAGACAAGACACAACCAACGGATCTTCACACAACAGAAAACAACCCAAGCCACGGATATGTGGGACCAGGATCCAACGCGGACCACCCATCATTGTGTGTAAAGGCAGCGGCAGGTGTGCAAGCGTCGGGCCATCTGCACCCACCAACATGACACTGCAACCACGATGCGCGGTGCGCGTGGAGCGGCTGTCCGCGCACCTGAAAATGGTTCACCCAGCCAATTAGGTAGGAGGCCGAGCCCACAGGTCATCCTCCCCTCTGAATGCACCACGCGGTCAAAAGGAAGAACAAAATTTTCAACGAAGATCCAACATCAACCAAGCCACGAAAAACCGGTTTGACCAGCATCCGATGGCCCAAACCGTAGCAAATCGAGGCAGCTTCGTGGAGACGAGTTGGCTAGCCTCATTATATGTTAAAATTGGTTTTTGCTCTGTTTTTCTTTTTGGAGTGGTTCTGTGGCCTTGTCACCTGGGAAATCATCCTCTTTTTCCATCCCAAGTGACTCATCATTCTTAAAACCCTACCAAGATCATGTCACTTCACTGCTTGCCCAAACCCTAATTTCTTTTTTCTCGGGAATATTCCTTTTTCTATTAAAAGAATAACTCTGTCTGCCCTAGGTTATGAAGCAACCTATATTACCATCACTCCTAAAATTCCCTAATTATTCTCATAAATTGTTTGGGTCATATCTTTCCCAAATATGGCAAAATATTTCATTTTTCATGTTTATCATCTTGCTCAAATAATTCATTTCCTATTCTGTCCTGAATGGCAGAATGTGAAGCAAGTGCTATTTTTCTTTGCCCAATTGACCTCAAACTCCTTGGACACCTTTTCCAGTCCATATCATTGCAACATGCCAAAATGCAACCCCATTAGCCTAGTAATTATTTAATTATGATTTTCCAAAGTTTCTATCCAGAAATAAGCTTTGTGAAGGAGGTTCAAGCTAGGCATATCCAAATGAGTTGCCATTTTGCATGGTCCCTCATATCATCATATCATAGCCCTCCACCAAAGTAGAGCTCATGTTATTCCTCCATGTGAGATCACTTTCAATTCTTTGATTCTGCCCAAACTTTCAGTTTGTGAAGCAAGTACATTTTATCTTGCTCCATTATGGCTGCCAATGGTTCTAGGCCTTCTACTATCCATATAACCTACCTCCACCCATTTTTGGCATGGTTCATCAAGCCAATATTTCTCTAGAATTTTTTCAAGTTTCTGGTCAGCAAGGATGTTTGTGAAGCAAGTACCATTTTGGTGAATCCAATTGGTATGAAACTTATACATCATCTTTATATGATCAAATCATGAAGCCTTGCCAAACTTGAGCTCAAGTGGCCACACCATTTGAGTGCATCATCCAAATCTCATTTCTGGACCATTTTGGTCGGTTGCAAAGCAACTATGATTTATCTTGATCCAATTCTTCTCCAAGTTACCAGGATGAAAGTCCTTCTTTACCTCAACCTCGCAGACAACTTCATTGGATCCAAAACCCTTCCTGTTGATCAATAGTGCTCACCCAAGTTTACTGCAGTAAACTTCAGACGTCATTTACCATTTAACCACAGCACCTCAGATCGAGACAATGGCACATTAATTCTCTATCTTGGAAGGACATAACGCTAGACACCATTTCCCTGCCTCTCAGATCGAGACAATGCGTTTGACACCTATGTGACCAAGGCGGCAGTGCCAGTCTCCGCTTATTCCGCAGCCCCTGCTTTGAGTTACAAATGTGAGCAACTGCACCGGTATCAAATACCCAGGAGCTACTACGGGTACTAGTAAGGTACACATCAATTACATGTATATCATATATACCTTTTGTTTTGCCGGCCTTCTAGTCCGCTAAGTATTTGGGGCAGTTCCGCTTCCAGTGACCACTTCCCTTGCAATAAAAGCACTCAGTCTCGGGCTTGGGTCCATTCTTTGGCTTCTTCCCGGCAGCTTGCTTGCCGGGCGCGGCAACTCCCTTGCCGTCCTTCTTGAAGTTCTTTTTACCTTTGCCCTTCTTGAACTTAGTGGTTTTATTGACCATCAACACTTGATGTTCCTTCTTGACTTCTACCTCTGCTGATTTCAGCACAGCAAATACTTCAGGAATGGTCTTTTCCATCCCCTGCATATTGAAGTTCATCACAAAGCTCTTGTAGCTCGGTGGAACCGACTGGAGGATTCTGTCAATGACCGCATCATCCGGGAGATTAACTCCCAGCTGAGTCAAGCGGTTATGTAACCCAGACATAGTGAGTATGTGCTCACTGACAGAACTATTTTCCTCCATCTTCCAGCTGAAGAATTTGTCGGAGACTTCATATCTCTCGACCCGGGCATGAGCTTGGAAAACCATTTTTAGCTCTTCGAACATCTCATATGCTCCATGTCTCTCAAAACGCTTTTGGAGCCCCGGCTCTAGGCTGTAAAGCATGCCGCACTGAACGAGGGAGTAGTCATCGGTACGTGCCTGCCAAGCGTTCATAACGTCTTGTTCTGCAGGGAGAACAGGTGCGTCACCCAGCGGTGCTTGTAGGACATAATCTTTCTTGGCAGCTATGAGGATGATCCTCAGGTTCCGGACCCAGTCCGTATAGTTGCTGCCATCGTCTTTCAGCTTGGTTTTCTCTAGGAACGCGTTGAAGTTGAGGACTACGTTGGCCATTTGATCTACAAGACATATTGTAAAGATTTTAGACTAAGTTCATGATAATTAAGTTCATCTAATCAAATTATTCAATGAACTCCCACTTAGATAGACATCCCTCTTCTAGTCATCTAAGTATAACATGATCCGAGTCAACTAGGCCGTGTCCGATCATCATGTGAGACGGACTAGTCAACGTCGGTGAACATCTTCATGTTGATCGTATCTTCTATACGACTCATGCTCGACCTTTCGGTCTTCTGTGTTCCGAGGCCATGTCTATACACATGCTAGGCTCGTCAAGTCAACCTAAGTGTTTGCATGTGTAAATCTGTCTTACACCCGTTGTATGTGAACGTTTGAATCAAACACCCGATCATCACGTGGTGCATTGAAACAACGAACTATCGCAACGGTGCACAGTTAGGGGGAACACTTTCTTGAAATTATTATGAGGGATCATCTTATTTACTACCATCATTCTAAGTAAACAAGATGCAAAACATGATAAACATCACATGCAATCAAATAATAATAGTGACATGATATGGCCAATATCACATAGCTCCTTTGATCTCCATCTTGGGGCTCCATGATCATCTTGTCACCGGCATGACACCATGATCTCCATCATCATGATCTCCATCATTGTGTCTCCATGAAGTTGCTCGCCAACTATTACTTCTACTACTATGGCTAACGCGTTTAGCAATAAAGTAAAGTAATTTACATGGCGTTTCTCAATGACATGTAGGTCATACAAAAAATATAGACAACTCCTATGGCTCCTGCCGATTGTCATACTCATCGACATGCAAGTCGTGATTCCTATTACAATAGCATGAACATCTCATACATTACATATAGATCATTCATCATTCATCACAACTTTGGCCATATCATATCACAAAGCACTTGCTGCAAAAACAAGTTAGACGTCCTCTAATTGTTGTTGCAAGTTTTATGTGGCTGAAGTAGGGTTCTAGCAAGAACGTTTTCTTACCTACGTGAAAGCCACAACGTGATTTGTCAACTTCTATTTACCCTTCATAAGGACCCTTTTCATCGAATCCGCTCCAACTAAAGTAGGAGAGACAGACACCCGCCAGCCACCTTATGCAACTTGTGCATGTTAGTCGGTGGAACCGGTCTCACGTAAGCGTACGTGTAAGTTTGGTCTGGGCCGCTTCATCCCACAATACCGTTGAAGCAAGATAAGACTAGTAGCGGCAAGAAAGTTGACAACATCAACGCCCACAACAAACTGTGTTCTACTCGCGCAAGAAGAACTACGCATAGACCTAGCTCTGATACCACTGTTGGAGAACGTTGCAGAAAACAAAAAATTTCCTACGATTTCACCAAGATCCATCTATGAGTTCATCTAGAAACGAGTGATCGGATGCATCTACATACCTTTGTAGATCGCGAGCGGAAGCGTTCAAAGAACGGGGATGAGGTAGTCGAACACGACGTGATCCAAATCACCGGAGATCCTAGCACCGAACGGACGGCACCTCCGCGTTCAACACATGTACGGTCAGCGTAACGTCTCCTTCTTCTTGATCCAGCAAGAGGGAAGGAGAGGTTGAGGAAGATGGCTCCAGCAGCAACACGACGGCGTGGTGATGGTGGAGCTGCAGTACTCCGTCAGGGCTTCGCCTAGCACTATGGAGGAGGAGGAGGTGTTGGAGAGGGAGAAGGAGGCAACCAAAGGCGTGGAAGAAAAGCCCTCCTTCCCCCACTATATATAGGAGGGCCAAGGGGGGGCGCCGGCCTAGGAGATCCAATCTCCTAGGGGGGCGGCGGCCAAGAGAGGTTTCCCTCCCCCCAAGGCACCTAGGAGGTGCCTTCCACTAGTGGGACTCTTCCCTTTTGTGAACCCTAGGCGCATGGGCCTCTTGGGGCTGGTGCCCTTGGCCCATGTAGGCCAAGGCGCACCCCCTACAGCCCATGTGGCCCCCGGGGCAGGTGGCCCCACCCGGTGGACCCCCGGGACCCTTCCGGTGGTCCCGGTACAATACCGATAACCCCGAAACTTGTCCCGATGGCCGAAATAGCACTTCCTATATATAATTCTTTACCTCCGGACCATTCCGGAACTCCTCGTGACGTCCGGGATCTCATCCGGGACTCCGAACAACATTCGGGTTACTGCATATACATATCCCTACAACCCTAGCGTCACCGAACCTTAAGTGTGTAGACCCTACGGGTTCGGGAGACATGCAGACATGACCGAGATGACTTTCCGGTCAATAACCAACAGCGGGATCTGGATACCCATGTTGGCTCCCACATGCTCCATGATGATCTCATCGGATGAACCACGATGTCGAGGATTCAAGCAACCCCGTATGCAATTCCCTTTGTCAATAGGTATGTTACTTGCCCGAGATTCGATCGTCGGTATCCCAATACCTCGTTCAATCTCGTTACCGGCAAGTCACTTTACTCGTACCGTAATGCATGATCCCGTGACCAGACACTTGGTCACTTTGAGCTCATTATGATGATGCATTACCAAGTGGTCCCAGTGATACCTCTCCGTCATACGGAGTGACAAATCCCAGTCTTGATCCGTGTCAACCCAACAGACACTTTCGGAGATACCCGTAGTATACCTTTATAGTCACCCAGTTACGTTGTGACGTTTGGCACACCCAAAGCACTCCTACGGTATCCGGGAGTTACACGATCTCATGGTCTAAGGAAAAGATACTTGACATTGGAAAACTCTAGCAAACGAACTATACGATCTTATGCTATGTTTAGGATTGGGTCTTGTCCATCACATCATTCTCCTAATGATGTGATCTCATTATCAATGACATCCAATGTCCATAGTCAGGAAACCAAAACTATCTGTTGATCAACGAGCTAGTCAACTAGAGGCTTACTAGGGACATGTTGGTGTCTATTATTCACACATGCATTACGATTTCCGGATAATACAATTATAGCATGAATAAAGACAATTATCATGAACAAGGAAATATAATAATAATGCTTTTATTATTGCCTCTAGGGCATATTTCCAACAGTATTTTGCACGACCATCAGGGTCCGGATACCCAAATCAGTTGGAGGCCATAATTCCATATGGATCCACAAAGACATACACCTTCAGCGTCCTACTCTATTTACAAGGATTTTCACATCCCGCTGACCCACTTTACATGGTTAGTGTGGATATCCAAGTCTGTTATGTCAGATCCAAGATTCCTTTGCAACCTCAACAGTTTGACCTAAACGGCAGAGTTAAAACATATCACAGCGTATTGCCAAAAATGGGTATACCGACAAAATGAGAAAGTCAAAAGCCGAATAATCAGCTCAGACCCGGTATACTCACCGACTGGATCAAGTACACGGTCAGTCTGTCAGGAAAAGCATTTGTCCGTCAGCCCCTATTGGGCAAAGTATCAAGATATAAATATTTGAGGTATGGCATAGCTATAACTCCATACACCGTTATATTGCTCATGACAGAAGGCAGTCAAATCTCTGGTGTATGCCACATGCTCGAGCCAAAGGAAATAAAGCAAGATAAATCGGTGCACCTATGAGCAGTCAGATCCCATCAGAAGATGGCCAGATTAATTCTAAGTATTTATTGAACCTAGAAGGCTTGCATTTATTTGCAGCAACCCCATGACAGAAATAAAAAGGTTTTCATGACCAAATGGAAATTTATGATCAGATCCGTCAAACATCACCGTAGCTATGTGGAAATCAACGTCAGCAAAAGGATTTGGTATATGAGCAAAGACCCATCAAAGTTTGGGGAAAAGCCACCCTAGAGCAAGGTAAGTTTATCATCTGAAATTCTTGGGGGAACAATAAATAAAGGAAAAAGGATGCCCGAGTTGGAAACGGTATCCTCAAGTCATACTTGTTCCTAGAGCAACTAAATCTCGAGGACGAGATTTCTTTAAGGGGGTAAGAGTTGTAACAACCTGGATTTTGGCCCTTTTCTTTTTCTTTTTAATTTATTGGTTTTTGCTCTGTTTTTCTTTTTGGAGTGGTTCTGTGGCCTTGTCACCTGGGAAATCATCCTCTTTTTCCATCTCAAGTGGCTCATCATTCTCAAAACCCTGCCAAGATCATGTCACTTCACTGCTTGCCCAAACCCTAATTTCTTTTTTCTCGGGAATATTCCTTTTTCTATTAAAAGAATAACCATGTCTACCCTAGGTTGTGAAGCAACCTATATTACCATCACTCCTAAAATTCCGAAATAATTCTCATAAATAGTTTGGGCCATATATTTCCCAAATATGGCAAAATATTTCATTTGTCATGTTTATCATCTTGCTCAAATAATTCATTTCCTATTCTGTCTTGAATGGCAGAATGTGAAGGAAGTGCTATTTTTCTTTGCCCAATTGACCTCAAACTCCTTGGACACCTTTTCCTGTCCATATCATTGCAACATGCCAAAATGCAACCTCATTTGCCTAGTAATTATTTAATTATGATTTCCAAAGTTTCTATCCAGAAATAAGCTTTGTGAAGGAGGTGCAAGCTAGGCATATCCAAATGAGTTGCCATTTTGCATGGTCCCTCATATCATCATATCATAGCCCTCCACCAAAGTAGAGCTCATGTTATTCCTCCATGGGAGCTCACTTTCAATTCTTTGATTCTGCCCAAAATTTGAGTTTGTGAAGCAAGTACATTTTATCTTGCTCCATTATGGCTGCCAATTTTTCTAGGCCTTCTATTATCCATATAACCTACATACACCCATTTTGGGCATGGTTCATCCAGCCAATATTTCTCTAGAATTTTTGAAAGTTTCTGGTCAGCAAGGATGTTTGTGAAGCAAGTACCATTTTGGTGAAACCAATTGGTATGAAACTTATACAGCATCTTTATATGATCAAATCATGAAGCCTTGCCAAACTTGAACTCAAAGTGGCCACACCATTTGAGTGCATCATCCAAATCTCATTCTGGACCATTTTGGTCGATTGCAAAGCAACTATGATTTATCTTGATCCAATTCTTCTCCAAGTTACCAGGATGAAAGTCCTTCTTTACCTCAACCTCGCAGACAACTTCATTGGATCCAAAACCCTTCTTGTTGATCAATAGTGCTCACCCAAGTTTACTGCAGTAAACTTCATACGTCATTTACCATTTAACCATAGCACCTCAGGTCGAGACAATGGCACATTAATTCTCTATCTTGGAAGGACAACATGCTAGACACCATTTCCCTGCCTCTCATGGCCTCCCTGTGCCATGTCGTGTGGTGACCGCGCAGCTGGCATGCACATTTACGCGCTCTGTGCACTGTGGCGTCTCCAGAGCACCGTTTGTGCTTTGGCACCGCTCCCCCTCGTCGGCTTCGGGCGCGTGAGCATGTCCCTTGGCTTCACCTCATCGTCGCCGATCACCTGGACCCCGCCCCCCCCCCTCCGGCAGCTTGCTCACTGTGGCAAACCGCCGTGCGCCCACGAGAGCACAGTGCTCCGTTTGGCTCTGCTCGTCGCCGTCGTCATCCTCCCTGTGCTCCCTTGGCCGCCTCTGCCCCGTGAGAACCTCCACTGCTCCTCCTGCGTCGTCTACCTCCGAGCTCGCAAGCGTGGGCACGTGTCCGCGGCGCCGGACACGCGTCCGTGGCGGTGCCAGCTCGGCACTCCTTCCCTCTGCCTATTTAAGCCCTTCCCCGAGCCCTCCAAGCTCACAAACCTCTTCCTCTCCTTCCCAGAGCCCCGCGCCGCCTCTTCTTTGAGCTCCAGAAGCTCTCCTCGCCACAAACCATCACCACGGCCGCCGCTCCCTTCGCCCTAAATTCTTCGGAGCCGAGCCCTTCCTCTCCTCATAGCCACTACCAAAGCACCACCTAGTCCCCGACGGTCCTCCCCATATACTTAGTTCGTCGCCGGAGCCCTCATTGCTGCGTGCCCCATCTTGGCCGAAGACCATGCGCCGCGGGTGCTCTCTGTTGTCGCCGCTATAGCACTCCCCGGCGTGCGTGCAGCCCCTGGATGGGTGCTGGCCTCTGTCCCGAGGCCATCGGTGTCTTTTTCCTGGCCGGAGATGGCCGGAGATGGCCGGAATCCTGCCGGCGCCGTCGACCCACTCCCTGTCCAGCAAGCAGGCGTGGGGAAGAAGAAGGGGGAGGCAGGAGGAGGGAGTTGACCACTGTGTGGCCCCCGCGGGCCCACCAGTCAGCGACCCAAGCCCCGGCCCCGCACCCTCGCTGACGTGGATAAGTGGACGCGGGAATGGCTCGGGTGCGCTCTCCCTTCACGAAAGCGTACTCTCCTCTCCTTCGGGCCAAACTACGCTTTCACTTCATAGAAAGCGTACTACCGGAGAAGGCGCTTTCTGTTTTTACGGCTGAGGGCCTGTTTGTGAAGATTTCATCACAGATAGGTCCCTAGCAGAAAAACATTCACATCTTTTTACCCACAACTCCAAATGAGGTGATTCCAAAGCCCACTTCTTCGTTTCATCGAGCCCGTTCTGATGGAACCATTTTCACCATGTTTTGACATTCTGAAAATGACCATTTTGCCCCTGCACTTATTCAGCCCCTCCGAGAGAGTACGTTTTTCGGCAATCCTTTCCGCGAGTTTCTCGCACTTTCTCCCAGTGATTTCTTCCACCCCAGGCAAGCCACACCCTCCATTGGCATGATTGCAATGCAGTGACATGGTTTAAATTATTTGAACTTGTTTAAAATATTGCTTTAGCTACATGACTTTGTGCATGGCAATTTCTCGGAGTTGTATTTTGATCTTGTTATTGCCATGATGTTTCTTGGAGTTCTAGGACTTTTATTTTGCAACTTATGTGGTTGACATGTTGCCATTGGATTATTAGTGGCTTATGTTATGATGGTGGTGTTGGGTATGATATTTTTGGAGTATTTGCTTTGGATGTCATACTGCCTTTGGATTATTAGTGGTTAGTATGATTATTTTCATGATGGTACCTGTCATTATATCTTGGAGTATTTGCTTTGGATGTCATACTGCCTTTGGATTATTAGTGGTTAGTATGATTATTTTCATGATGCTAGTTGATGTTCTGTTGCTTGGAGTATTATTTTCGGAGATGATGTTTACATGTGGATCTTAGCCGAATAGCTTTATTCTTGTTATTGGAGTAGTAGGAGTATTGTTTTCGGATTCATCATGACAGTAGTGTTGTGCTACCCTTGGAGTATTTTGAGATGATGATATTATGCTTGGATTATTTGTTGGATATTGCTATGATTTGGATTATAGTTTTATAGTTGATATTGGAGTAGCACTTACCACAGTTATATTTTTGGGGATAAATTCTGTCATTAAGTTGGTCAGGTGCCGCCGAACCGGGCTTTTCCAGTGCAACCACATTTGCCTTTATGGGAACGCCCTAATGCGGTCTATTGTCGTGCCTCTCGCCGGTGCCTCCAACTAGGGAAGGTTATGGGCGTGCGTACCCTGGCCCGGTAAGCAGACATAACCTTGTGTGCCCGTAGTTGGATTTTGCGCGCGTGTCCCCAAGAGGGAGTTTCCCCGAGTGGGAGTTTGGCCACGACGGTGGTCGGGGTGTATTTGGTAGACACGGGGCCACCCAGGACTAGCCCAGTTGGGAGTGGGTCGGAGTGGACGGGAGAGCGTCATGGCAGTAGATCGGTTTTGTCGGAACGCCGTTGGTCCACCCGAATGGGAGTACGAGGCCATGGGTTCTGTGGTGTGGGTACAGTGTGCTACCTCTGCAAAGTGTATTAATCTATCGATAGTCGCATCCTAGGTCCCACCGTTCGATCAACACTCACATGACGGAATAACTTATAGGTGATTTATATGGTGATATGTTGAGCAGTACAGATTGACAGGATGTTGATGATGATGTTGGAGACCAAGTATTGGTCATGGTAGTGATCGCCGGAAAGATCACAGTTTGAGACCAAGTGTTGGTCATGGTAGTGATCGCCGGAAAGATTACTATTTGAGACCAAGTGTTGGTCATGGTAGTGATCGCCGGAAAGATCACAGTTTGAGACCAAGTGTTGGTCATGTAGTGATCACCAGAAAGATCACCGTATGTTTTCGATCATGAGTTGATCGAGAGGGTATATTGCTTGGCCGGTTAGCCAAGAGAGATATGGTTATGGAGGTCTAAGATGGTGATTTATCAACATTGTATTAGTTTATCTCATGCTTAGTAGTTGCTTCATCGTGGTAGTTGATAATTAATTAACTTGTTGATGCTATGTTATTGTCTTGCCTTGATGTTTATGGTTGTTGTGAGCTTGCAAGTACATTCAATGTACTGACCTGGCGTGTCATGCCAGATTGTAGGTGATGTCGTGATTGCTTGATTGCTTGTCGTGGTTTCCGTTCGTGCGAGCTAGATCGTGTCCCAGCCAGACTCCCTACGGAGTGGAGTTCACCACCTTCATCGTTGTTTCGCTGTTAGAAGTTTTCCGCTGCTACGAGATGTTCCGCTGCTAGCATAGAGCAAGTGTAGTATCGCAGGCGTAGTGTCGCCATGCTGATGTGATCATTGTAACACCACACCCGTGTAATTATTATTCTTGTAATAAGAGCTGATTTGTTCTATGTCAAGCAGTGTCGTATTCCAGAGACTTCTCCTCGATCTCTGGGCTGGAATACGGGGCGTTTCGGTTTCTCTGAGTCGGGGTGCCACACCCTCCAGGTAGCGGCTTCGAAGGAGAGGTAGCACTTGAGCCCGCCAGGACAAATAATTATCCGGCGTAAGCTTCACCGGAAGGAGGTGTGAAAAGTAAAACGACGACGGTGCGGTCATGCGTTCCGCATGAGGCTGTGCCGGTGACGCGTAGCAGCCCATCATCAGGTCCGTCTGCAGGTTGGGGCGATGGCCAGTTGGGCACCAGCGTATGGCGACGCGGGGTAGGCGTCTGCAGGGGCGGAGCCAACACCTGAGCCAGCCGAAGCTCCGGGGGGCACAGATGGCGCAACCCCGTGAAGCAGCGCGGGCGGCTGCACCACGTAGGGCTGGGGATGTGACGACCCAGCGTAGCCAGGCGCCGGCGACGCGCTGTAGGGCAGCAGCCAGGCAGACGATGATGGAGGCGCGGCGCCAAGGGTTGAGGCAGGGGCACCGAACCAAGGAGCTCCATAGAGCGACGGCGGAGGCGCGGCGCTGAGGGTTGAGGCAGGGGCGCCGCGGAACCCCGGCGGCCCAGCGGCGACGGCCGAGGAGGCCCGCCAGATGGGATCGGCGGGGGCAGGTCGCCCGTCCCGCTCGACGCGATCGGGTAAAACATAGAGTTTGAGAAACTGCTCGACACCCTAAACGGGGGTGTGGCTATCTCATTATATAGGAGTACCAAAGGGTACAATACAATTACAGATGTGTACAAGGGTCCACGTACAGATATACAGTCCAACACTACTCCCGTGGAACCTGCCAGCAAGCCATCCGATCCCACCTCCGAAGAAGACCACAATCCTCTCGCCCTGGCTCAAAGGGCGCTGCACCGTCGGAAGGCAGGTAGCTCACCATGAGCCGCATGGACAATACGAACAGAGCACCAAAGGCATGAGGGACCAGAGCTCGAACCACAGCCGCTGAGCTC
This sequence comes from Triticum urartu, assembly GCF_056163025.1. Taxonomy (NCBI): domain Eukaryota; kingdom Viridiplantae; phylum Streptophyta; class Magnoliopsida; order Poales; family Poaceae; genus Triticum; species Triticum urartu. Next base: position 51,716,507 of record NC_141879.1, read on the forward strand.
CCGTGACCTCGCCACCAGGCATAGCTAACCGCACATCGAAACGCGAGATGAAGAACGATACTGCAAGACGATGACCGGCGGAAGAAGATGCACAAGAAGCCGCCACCATCCGCACCCAAACCAGCAGCAAGCGCCGACCATCCTTCCACGCACCCGGGATGACGCCTCCAGGAAGAGATGCGACGACAGCACGCCGCCGCCGTCCGCAAGGGGAGCAGGGGCTTTCGCCACAAGAAAGCAAGACAGAGAGGGAGAGGACCTCGACAACGCCTCCAAGGAGGGAGCCGATGCCAAACAATGGTGTCGTCAATATCATGGCCGTCGCCGTTGGCCAAGGGTTTCCCCCGGTCCCGCTCCACACCCCGACCACAAGGCCATATATTGACCAGAGGGGCGCAAACCAACAGAGTGGGATGGAGGTCTTCGTCAAAAGCAGGAGGGTGGGCCGACAGGACGCCCCACCATCGCAGTACACGTCCGCCGCAACCTCACCGCCCGCACGGTCGAAGTCGCGGGCTAGCACTATCTGCTCATGCGGATGTAGACGTAGATATATAGTGAAAGCATTACTCGCACAAGTGAATGTGTGGGTGGAGAATTAACTTAGTATATGTCCATTGCTTTATTTCGCATTGCCATTTTTTCATTGGTATAATACTAACTGCTACAGGCTGGTTTCCACTTGTTTAAGACTTGAATCTTTTTTGACTCTACACACCTTGTGTTCTGTCTTTGCTTAGAGCGCTGCTACAGGAACGACGCTGGCTGGCCGATGTTTGAACGACACTATGGATCGAACCATGCATCTGTAGGAGTAAGTGTTGCACAGCCGCTTGATGAAGCGTCGTCTGCAAATCGTGCATCGAGTGTCGGCCACAGAGTGTTCCACTTTGCTTATAAGAAAGATCGTCCATTCACTATGTTTAGCCCGCGTATAGGATTAGACTCTGTTTAGCACTCGAGCCTATCAATCTAGTGTAGCTGTCCCTTTCCTTTGTATATTACTCGTATCAAGCAAGTTTTTGTGTGTCTTGGTGAGAGGAACTGAGCAAATTTGTGCAGAAAAAATTGGTGAGAGGAACTCAGCAAGTTTTCGTATCAAGCAAATTTGTAAACATGTAATAATGCATCAGTAAATCATACAGGGGTATAACTATCAGTTCGTCCATTCACTCGCTTTAAACGTGGTTGAATAACTAAAATTTCCATGTTCGAACAATAAAATGGGCATTGTTCATATATTAAATTTGTCATGGTCCAAAACTAAAATTTCCATGGTTCATATATTAAAATTTGCCATGGTAAAGTACGACAAAGAAGTAAATGAAATTGTTATGGATGATTGAAAAAAGGAAAAAGTCTAAAATAAACCTTGAATTTGTAGATGAAAGCTAAATCGAACCCTGAACTCTCAATCCTAGAAATCAGCACACTGAACTCTCTGATCCCGGTCTATTTTGAACCTTGAGAGGATTTAGCTGGTATTGGCTGAATTGGGCCGGCCTATTAGTAGTTGCTCGCGCTGCTCTGCTTTTCTTTATTTTTTTATTTTGTTTCTGTTTGTTTTTTCTTTATTTTTTCATTTGTCTTCTTTTGTATTTTCTTTAATGTTCTTTGTTTTTTCTCTGTTTTTTCTTTCTTCGTTATAATTTTCTTTTTATCCTTTTTCTTTTCATATTGTTTTTTTCGCTTTTATTCTGTTTCTTTATTGGTAACTGGTTTTCTTTTTTCCACAATTCTAATTATTTTCAGTACCCTGTGTACATTTTTAGTGCAGACATAACATATGTTTTGGTACACTTTCGACATTTTCCAAATGCATTACGTACATTTTTTATTAAAATACATGCTTTCGATACTTTTTCGAATACACGGTAATATTTCTCCGGATACACGTTATACATTTTCTTAACAACAATAAACATTTCATAAACTACACGGACATTTTTAAAATTGTATGCATTTT